>NW_007231829.1:102532-123175 GCF_000164805.1 Carlito syrichta | reverse complement strand
TGGATGGTTGAATGGATGGATAGATGAGCCAGTGGATGGATAGGTGGATAGGTGAGTGCATGGATGGATGGGGGGGATGGATGGATGGAGGCTGAATGGGTGGATGAATGGGTGGGTGGGTGGATGGATAGTTGAATAGGTGGATATGTTAGCGGGTAGATGGAGGGGTAAATAGGTGGATGGACGGATGGGTAGGTGAATGGATGGAGGGGTGGTGGATGGATGGATGAGATTTAGGAAAATTGCCCATCTCACTAGGCAACATCTTCTCAACCTCATGTTCCTAATTACAACTATGGACGTTACTCACTCTCTCTGTCCCTCCCATCGATATTATCTCATAAAGGATATTGTCAACTCGGGAGGAAGAAATTAGTGTAACACTGAGAGAAAAGCCGGGAAGAAACTTTTTTTTTGTTCCAGGAAGATGGAAGAATGAGGAGAGGATGGATTGTCTTGTCCTGCCTGTCCCCTAGTTCGCCTGAAGTCTCAAAAGCTCTGTTGTGGACTAACAGTCAAGATTCCTGGGTCCTAGGCCCAGGGGACTCTTCAGCTGCTCTTGCTGGAAGGGAACAGTCATCTTCCCATGGGGTGATAGATACTGCTTTTGTGGTTGGGCTCCAGAAAGCTGACGTGCCTAGAAGGGCCCAAGATGCCAAGAACTGCTGGCTCAAGAACTTTTTACTCTGCATGTTCTTTGCCCACCTTTCAGAGAAACACCATAATGTGGCCTCAGTCAAGCCAGGGAAGGGAAGGGAGTAAGGCCAAAGAGTTGAAAATGATTCATATAGGGCATGTCTTTGTTCCCTGCCTAGAGTCTATCCCCACTTGTCACCAGTAGAGCCAATAACTCTGACCCTAAGGCTGCACGGTGGTCTTATAATGGCTAACTCATGGGACTGGATATCCTAGTTCTGACACCAAGTATGCCCAGTGTATAACACTGCAGTTACATGTAGTAGGTGCTCACTAAATATCTGTTGAGAGAGTAAATGAATGAATGCATGTAATAATTAACTGTGACCTTAGACAGCTCACTTCCCCTTTCTGAACCTTGGTCTCTGCATCTGTAAAATGGGGATTATAATGCTGGTCCTGTCTCCTACTCCCAGCCAACCTGACCCCTTAGGAGTAAATAAATGGGAAGATGTGAATGGTGTTTATACACCATAAAGCTCTGGGTCTACTCCAGGGACCGCACTGGTTGAGAGCCACCTCCCTCACTGCTGCCCCTATGCCCCTGCCACATACTAGTCAGGACTGCTGCTCACCCACCCATGCCATACCCCCCACCTCTCTAGACCCTTGCTATCTTCTCCCTTGGAACTTGGTTGCCCCATGTCCACTACCTTCAGGGACATCCTCTATGTTAACACACCGGTGATGCTATTTGACCTTTATTAACACATACTACGGGTGGAACATTTAGATCATTTTGCCCTTTAATTCTTACAACAGTCCTCTGTGGGACTCAGAGAAGTGAACTGACCTGCTCAGGGCGACATAGTAATAAGTAGCAGAATAATTATTCTGACCAGGTCTCTGATCCTGCCGCTGAGGCTCCTGATTTACCACCTTGAAAAGCCCTGTGCTGATAGCCTACCCAGGACCCCGGGCTGATAGCCTACCTAGGGTTTATCCACTACAGTTTATCCACTGCAATGAGGAGAGCACAACAGAGATGAGAGACCTGTGTTCAAGCTCAAGCTTGATTACTACTAAACTGGCTGTCCTCAGCGAGTTCCATCAACACTCTAATTCTCTAGGCTGGGCATGGTGGCTCAGGCCTATAATCCCAGCACTTTGGAAGGCCAAGATGGAAGGATTGCTTAAGCCCAGGAGTTTGAGACCAGCCTGGACAACATGGTGAGACCTCATCTCTACAAATAATTTTAAAAATTATTAAAAGGTGCAGAGAGTGCACACCTGTAGTCCCAGCTGTTCAGGAGGCTAAGGAGGGAGGATTATTTGAGGCTAGCATTTCAAGGTTGTGGTGAGCCATGATCATGCCACTGCACTCCAGCCTGGGCAACAGAGTGAATCTCTGACTTAAACATAATTATCTATTCCACCCATATAATCATAGACCCAAATATGTTCAGTATTCAAAATGTATTATAAACAAAAGCATAAGACATACAATTGTAAAATTTCTGTGAAAACAAAAAGATCTATCCTGAACTCAACATTATGAGGATCAAAAGCAATGGTGTGTGTATGTTCAAGTCACTTAGTTAACTGTAAAATATCTCTCAAATATTGGATATAATTTTTAAAAATAGAGACAGGATCTCAGTCTCTTGCCCAGGTTGGTCTCTAACTCCTGGCCTTCCAAAGTGCTGGGATGATAGGCATGGGCCACTGAGCCTGGCCCTGAATATGATTTTTATAGGAGGTGTTCTGGAGACTTTGATTTAACATAAAGAAATGGCCATAGCAGTGGGAGTTATAGAGACCACAGTTGGTTGGTGAATGTTTTAGGGAAAGAGGTTCTTCAGGTCACATTATGAATTATAAGAACAATGAGCCAGGCTCGGTGGCTCAGCCTGTAATCCCAGCACTTTGGGAGGCTAAGGTGAGTGGATTGCCTGTGCCCGCGGGTTTGAGACCCGCCTGGGCAACTTGGTGAGACCTCATCTCTACAATAAATAAAAAAATTAGCCGGGCGTGGTAGCGTGCACCTGTAGTTCCTGTTACTTGGAAGGCTGAGGCGGAAGGATCGCACGAGCCCAGCAGGTCGAGGTGTGCTGTGCGGCCACTGCACTCCAGTCTGGGTGACAGAGTGAGACTCCAACTCAAACAAAAAAAAAAGAACAACGGCCTGTCCAGCTCTGGCTAAGAAGTCTGTGCTCTCAGGCTCCCAGACAACCTAACTTATGACTGAGCCCTAACCTGCTGTGCCCTCCAGTTCCTGGTTACCTGGGCCCCAGATCCATCCACCTTTAGGATTAACCCGCAGTTCCTCTTTCTCTTGAAGAACTTGCCCATGTCTGGAGAGAACTCTCCAATGTACTTAGAGGTCCGCTTTGTGCCAATGCTCAGCCTAGGGCCTGGTGCCGGCAAGGAGAGAAAACAGCTGAGATCTAAACTCATCCCAGCTGAGCCTCTTATGGAAACGCTGACAGACCCTTTAAGACTAGACGCCAGTTCCAGTGGCGCCTCTCTAAAACTCAGCTCCAAGCTAAATATAGTGGCAGGAGGGAAGGGGGTGTAGACTTGGGGGCCCGAGAAGAGAGTAGGGAGGGGAGGGAGGAAACCTGGAGGAGAATGGGAGGGGGGAAGAGAGGAGGGAGAAAGAAAGAAACAAAGAAGAGGGAGGGCAGAAAAGATGTTGAAGAAATGGGGAGAAAAGAGGCAGGGAAAGGGAGATGGAAAAGGGAGCAGTCAAGTGTCACTGGGAAGAGAGGTGCGTCTCAGCAGTTCTGTTTGTGGTGGGGGAGCCTCAAGGGACAGCAGAAGTAGTCCCTGGCTAGGCCCCTATCTGGCCTGCCTGCTGAAAGCCCTCAGGAATGGTGTATTGGGGCACACAGAGACAGCATGGTTCTCCAGACCTCAGCCCTCCCCCGCACATCCTCACAAGGGGTGCAGGCCTGGCATTGGTGGACCCCAAGGCAGTGCTTAATGCAGTCTAGGGTTCTAGTCAGTCTGCCTGGGGCCTTGGGGTGGGGATGGGGTGGAGCTTTGCATGGTGGGTGGTGTGATGATGATGGTGGTGGTGTGCCTTTCAGGCAGCTGTGGGCTTGAGGAAGGCCTGGCCCCAGTGAGGATAGGATTACAATATAGCATAGGGAGAGGGTGCAGCCTCAGAGGTCCTTGGAAGAAACCTGCTTCTACAGCTTCTAACACATGCCTCACTGAACCTGAGGAGGTAATGAGCAGGTTAGAGCACTGACCACTGAGGTGGAACCAATCAGGAGAGTCAGAGCCAGCTGAGCTGAACTGGACTTGCCTAGCACTGGGAGCTGGCTGGACAGGTAGGGTGAGGGGGGCCAGAGGTGGGGCAGTCCCAGAAAGAGGGGAGAAGCTGCTGAAGCCCCAGCAGAAAGGAGGAGAAGCAGGAGTGAGGGGACTCTCAGAGAGATCTGGGAAATTCACCACATTTTGGTGTAAAAGCAAAGACCATGGAACTGCCCATATGCAGCTACATTTACTTTCACGGCAACTACTGAGGCAATAACTCTGGCCCTGCTGGGATGTGGGATGAGACTCTGATCAGGGCCTCTGGCTGTGTGGAGTAAGGGGTTCTGGGGTAAGGAGAAAATGCTGGGTGTGCTTTGCTAAGTTAGTGGTACTTAGTAGCTGCTCAGTCAACATTTGTGGGTGCTGCTGTAGGGCAGACTGTTGAGAGCCTGGAGAGTAAGGAACTAAACTCTCCCTCCTCTTCCTCACTCCATTCTCCTTTTCTCCTAGGTTCTGGGAGGGAGAAGTGGGCAAAGGAAAGAGGGGAAAGGAAGCCCCCAGTGAGAGAGCAGGAGGAGATAAATGAGCCTTGTCACCCTTCTCCCAGGCTCCACAAGAGCGGAACAGCTCCTGTCCCCCATGGGAAGACTGGCCATTATTTATGAGCTTGTCTGGAGGGGGCTGTGCTGGAATGTCTAGCTTTGTTTCCCCTGCCCAACTAGGGAAGGGGCTGGGAGGAGATGGTGGTGACTGAAGGTTAGTGCTATCTTAAAGGCACAGGAGGCCCTGTTTGGGGCCTGGGGTGTCCAGCCCATCCTGGAGCCTTGGCAGTTTCCTGTATAAGAGAAGGAGAGAAACTCATACTCACTACCTGGGGAAGGATCCTGAGACACCGCTTGAATGAAGGAAGGAGCTTGGGAGCTCTCTATACCTGGAGCCCTCCTTGTCTGGGCTCTGCTAGTGCTGGCCCCATGTGCAGCGAGTAGGATAGGTGAAAGTTCACCTGACCAATGGGTACATGCCAAGGGTTAAAGATGGGAAATTTGGGGAATGGGTGGAGGCAGGGTGCAGGAGGAGAATGGAAATAAAAACGGCTCATATCCCAGGTTTAGGGGTCAGGAAACACCTGTGGGCAGCCCAGTCTCTCTCCTGATTGGAGAGGGACTAACTGAGGGTCCAAGACCCAAGAAAAAGAGCCCAAACATAAAAGAGGGAGAAGCTTAAAAAGGTTAGAATGGCCAGGTGTGGTGGCTCATGCCTGTGATCCCACATACTCAGGAGGTTGAAGCAGGAGGATTGTTTGAGCCCAGGCAGCAGAGGCTGCTGCAATGAACTATGGTCACACTACTGTACTCCAGCTTAGAAGACAGAGGAAGACCCTGTCTGAGAGAGAGAGAGAGAGAGAGAGAGAGAGAGAGAGAGAGAGAGAGAGAGAGAAGAATGTGAGGAGTTGGATGGACAGGGAAGGGAGGAAATAAAATGATGACTGAATGGTGGACATTGAAGGTATAGGTGGGAGCCCAGGGATAAAAGGTAGGGAAGGCCAACAAGAGGTGCAACTGGAGAGACAGAGGGGCCAGATAATCGCAGAGACAGAAAGTAAGGCAAGGCAGGAAAAGAGTCAGACGGAGGAGCAAGGAGAAAGGCAGAGGCATAGGTAGGGAATAATGGGCAAATAAAACCTCTCAGGCAGGAGAGAGGTGAGGTGTGGGGAGTGGGGAGGGCTCAGGCTGGAGCCTAGCAGGGGAGAGGAGAGTGGAGGTGGGAGGGTGAGAGCCGCTGCAGTGCCAGCAAAGGAGAGACTGCTGTTTTTTTTCTTCGCTTTCATTTCAACCACTATCAATAATACATTCCCGAGGAGCCGCCTTTGACAGCAATTAAAAAAGCATTTATGCTCCCAGAAAGAAATTGAAATGATTTCCTCCCACTTCCCTGCGCTCTCTGGGCAACGGTCCCTAGCGATGATCTCCCGGTGCTGCACAGTCCTAAGCAGGGACGCTAGCGGGAGGGCGATGGAGAGGGGCCAGGAAAGATTCTCCACCCCCCTCCCAGCGGGAGAATATCAGAATGTTTTAAACCAGGCTCTGAGTGTGGGCGTGGCTGTGAGGAGGTGGGGGTACGCAGAAGCTGGGGATTTTAAATATGGCGCCGTCAAAAACCTTTTCTGGTGACCGAAGCTCAGTGAGGAAGAAAGGGAGCCTGGCCTCCTCTTGGGTCTGCTGGCTGGAGGTGACCCTTGTCTTTCTTGGCTGAAGTAGGAGCATCTGGAGGTTGAGCTGTGAGGGATACTTTCCAGAGTGACTTCCAATCCAGCAGACCTTTATCAAGCAACTGCTGTGTGCCAGGACCTATGATGGGTGGTGGGATATTCCAGAAATGAGCGAGACAGGGAGACAGGCTCTGTCTTCCAGGAGCTTATTATCTCGTGGGCGAGGGATATACATGCACAGAAGTAGGATGCCAGGCTGTTGGTGAAAAGAACCATTAGAAGTATCATAAAGCAATAGAGGTGTGAGAGGGAGGGAAAGAGGGGCAGGCTAGTGGGAAGGGCTTCTTCCCAGGCCTGGAGAGCAAAGGAATGATCATTGCTCCCTTCCTTCAATGCCTCCCTGTGCCAGGCTTTGTGCTGGGAACATTCTACATACCATCTCATTTACTGGAACCCTTGCAGCTACTCTATAAGGAGGAAAATGCTTGATCAGACCCAGAAACCAAGGAGTAGAGAGGTTAGTACCTCGCTTGAGGCCACACAGCTGGAAAGTGACAGAGCCAGGATGAGGGACACCAGTCTACCATTTGCCCCATTCTATTCTGCCTTGCGTTGGGAGTGTTTAATTCCAGAGCCTACTTGCTCAGCAGTTTCAAGTCAAGAAATTTATCCTACAGATGGCCTTGTACATGCGCAAAAGGACATTTTGTATGAAGTTTCTCACTGTCACATTCTTTTTAAGAGCAAGAGATTGGAGACAACCTAAATGTTCATCATGGGAGACTGGTTACATGGGTTTGTAGACAATGGAATACTCTGCAGACACCAACAGAAATGGACACTTTATGTCCGAATATGAAATAATCCCCAGAACACATTGTTCAGTGCTAAATACAAGCACAGAGCAATGTATATAACATCCTGTCCTTTGTGTAAAAAGGGTTGGGGGAGGAATCTGTATGCATAATTACTTATTTTGCATAATATATCTATGGAAGGCTACAGGAGAAACAGACAACATTGGTTGCTTCTGGGTCTACATGTTTTGGGGATCAAGAGTGGCAGAAAGCCTTTTGGGACTTTCTTTTGTAACTTATGAGATAGGAACTATTTGAACATATGGCTTGTTAAAAATAAAGACGTTAAACTAAAAACAATTTCCTGGCCTAGGCAAGGTACAGTCTTTAATGAATAAGAAGGAGCGGATACAGTTTATAGCAAGCTGTATGTGGACAGGCTATCAGGATGGGCTTTAGAGAGACCTGGGTTTGGATATGCACGCTGCTACTTCCTACTACAAGTCTCTGAACAAGTTACTTCACCTTGTTGAGTCTCACTGGCTCATCTGTAAAGGGATTCACCTTCCTCATGGCTTCTTCTTCCTCATGTCTTCTTTAGGAAGACATGATGACATAAGGTATGAGCTTAGCAGAGGGTCTCTGTGCTGAGTCCTCAGAACATGGCAGGTATAACCACTTGGGCACTGGAAGAAACCCAGGGAAGGAAACCCTGGGTGCTGTTTGCATCTGGTCAAGAGTAAGGAAGCCCTGGCCAGGCGTGGTGGCTCATGCCTGTAATCCCAGCACTTTGGGAGACTGAGGTTGGAGGCTTACTTGAGCTCAGGAGTTTGAGGCCAGCCTGGGCAATATAGCGAGAACTCATCTCTATTTTTAGAAAAAGAAAAACAAGTAAGGAAGACTTGCTGAGTGTTTCTGTGCTGCTTGGCCATCTACGGTGTAGTCCTAGTTGCTGTTGGGTGGAAGGAAATGTAGTGATCATCAGGCAGGGACCACTGGCTCCCCAGCAGCATCCCTATTGCCTGGATAGAATTGGCCTCCATCAGGAACTGCCATGTCCCACCAAAAGTCTCTTGCTGGCAAGAAGCCCTGAGGGTAGCCCCAGCCCTGCAGAGACCCGACAGCCATCTCTGTCTTCTTCTTTCTTGCATGGAGCTTTCAACTGTTCTCAAAGACCTTTGTATCCAGCTCAAAGACTGCCTCTCCTGGAAGCTGTGGTTTGTGTGAGCCACATCAGAGAGTGAGAGGCCACACAGTGTCAGGGCAACATGGTAGACTGGAGTCAGAAGACCTGAGTCCAGACTGGCAGCTCCAGACCCATTACTCCCTCTGTAAGCCTCAGCTTGCTCATCTGTAGAATGGAGATCCACCTGTGAGGATCAAGTATTTGGTAAAGTGGTAGCACAGGAGCAAGAAAGCTGCAGATAGCTTGCTTTAGTCCTCTTGGGACGGTTTTGGCACATTGTAGAGACTGGTAAATTATTAGACAAGCCCTCAAACCAGGCCCCTCAAACCCAAACAAGATCAGCCAGGGACTTCGAAGGGATGTGATGTATGCTAGGTTTTGTTTCTGCTGCTTGCAGAGGTGGGTCTAGGGGTGAGTAGGTGAGCAGTGGATGGGGAAGGGAGGCTGAGTAGTCTCTGGCATTTTCTGACTTTTCTGGGCATTTTTCTCATTTACTCAACAATCAGGAAAGGGTGTCCCTTTATTGGTTTCAAGAAAAGATAAGACATGGATGACCCATTCTTGAGAAACCTTCAAACCGATGCAGAGGGCAGAGGTCACTTTTGCATTCAACAAACACTTCTGGAGCTACTTGTGAAAATGATTGTGAAAGATGCCCAGGATGGATTTGCCATGGTCCCTGCTCTCTAGAAGCCTGTAGAGGAAAGAAAGATCCTTCATGGCACAGGAGGCTGTATTTTCACAAGAGGAAACTACTATTGTGCCAGTTGATCACGTGAGAATGAAGAGAACATGGGGGAGACGAGTAATCAGGGCCGGGGAGGCTTAACCAAGAAAGACTTCCTGAGGAAGATAGAGCCTGGCCAGGAGGACCAGAACCAAGAAGCCATGCTGAGGGGAGGGGGCTGATCCCTGGGGAAGGCTGAAGAGCAGGGTATCCATCCAGGAACACGATGCAGAAGGATCTGGAGAGGAACGGGCTGCTGGTGGGTAGACTGGCACCCTGGGGGACAGGGGGCAAATGGGTCACTCTCCAAAACCCCCTCCAGCCAGGCAGTTACATGACTGTCTTACACCCTGGGGGTGAAAAAACTGCTTATTCTTCTCCCCTAACCCTCCTTACCTAGAGATATCACCTGGCCAACGGCCAGGGTTGGCAGGAGCTGTGACCATCTTGCAGTGCTGGGAGGAGCTACCACCATGAGACAAGGGATGCAATGAGGGATGGAGCCTCAAGCCTGGCCAACTCCTGGCTTGTGTGGACCTCAGCCCAGTCTGAGACCTTGGGCGGCTCTGCACTTGATTGTGTCTGAGCTAAGGCCAGCCCAGGCTGGGGATGGCCACTCTTGGTTCTGTCTGCTGGACCTCCCTGTGGAAGGTAGGCCCAGTGGCTTTCCATAAATATTTATGGCTCAGCAATCTGGGCAGGGAGACAGAGGCTGGGCAGGAGGGGAGTCCTATTGGGCAGCCCTGGATGAATCCTGATGGGAGAGAGTTGGGGAAATGTCAGAGGCTGACAGAGGGAGAGGCAGGACTCCTAGGCTGGAGAATACCCCAGGGGTGACAAGCACCAAATCCAGGACCTCTTGGGGAAGGGAGAGGAGTCAGGGCCTTCAGTGGTTTTAGAGTGGTTTAAGCTATGAAGGCCTTCACATGTATTCATATTATTCTGTGTATCTCTTTGTGCAGTCCGAATAGTTTGTGATACATTTTTGTGTAGAAACCTGAAGGGGTCATGGCTTTCTTGCCCCAAACTCTAGGCAAGACTTCAGTAATCTGGTGCTGCTCTAGTCTAAGTCCCCCCCCTTTTTTGAGTGTGGTTTAGACGTGGCATGCAGTGACACGCTCATGGTTCTCTGGAGCCTCGACCCCCTGGACTCAGACAATCCTTCCACCTCAGTCTCCCAAATAGCTGGGACTACAAGCACATGTCACCATGCCCAGCTGATTTTTTTTTTTTGGTGGGGGGGTGATGAGGTCTTGTTATATTTCCCAGGTTGGTCTTGAACTCCTGGCTCAAACAATCTTCTCACCTTAGCCTCCCAAAGTGCTGGGATTACAGGCATGAGCCACACCATGCCTGGCATAGTCCAAGTCTGAAGCTCTAAAGTGAGGATTTGCAAGACCCCAGCACAACCCAGGCTCCATCCTACTACCTGCCCTTCTTCCAGCTTGGCCAGGGGAAGTTGTTCTCTCCCTAGTTCAGATGACAAGTCCTGATCGTGAGGAGGAAGAAAGTGGACACTGGGCAGCAGCCCTTGTCATGTTCCTTATATCCCCTTCAGTGTCCTCTGCTCTGCCTGGATTGTTTGTGTTGCTTACACCCTCCTCACCAAGCCCACTGTCTGAGCTGTCATCAGGGAAGAAATGTCTGTCACCTTTTGGGGAAAGTGGGTTTTAGGGGAGAAGCAGGCTCCAGACAATGTTTGTCCTATTCTCTTTCCTTGTCCATTCCTACCTTCCCCAAACAAAGGCCCTTATGAAGGATGTGGGACTTTAAGCAGACTAAGAATTTCCAGAAGAACATTCCTCTATCTGGGAGTTGATGGACCCAGATTAGTGACCAAGAAAGAGGCTGAAACTCCCTCCTGTCCCTATCAGTAACTTGGGTAAGGCCTTGGAGGAAAGGGACAACTATTTCCATCTCAGAAGGATCCTATCAGCTTGGAGATTCAAGACATAGTCCGTTAAACATCAGAGGAACAAGGTAAACCCAACCAGACGGCAACTGTGGTGGCAGAGACATCTTCTGTGATGGTGCTGGGCCATGGCAAGCACTCAGTGAATGCTCGTGAAATGCAGGAAGGAAATCAGCCCAGGGACCAGCACATTCGCAGCCAGAGAATGACTGGGGAAGAGCCATCAAAGAACGCAAGCTTTGGAATTAAACCTGGATTTGAATCTTGTCCCTGGCACATATTGGCTGTGTGACTTGGGTGGTGTCACTCACCTCTCTAATCTGGGGTTCCCTGATCGGTAAAAAGCTATCAATAATAGTGCCTAATAATACCTCCTGGGGTGTTCTAAGTGCAAATGATCTAATATATAGAATGACCCTCATCCATATCAGGCACTCATATCTTGAAATCCCCAGCCCCCATCCTGGACACTTGAATAATTCTGAGGACACCTCTTGAAGCTCCTGGCCGAGGTGTTCTTGTAGCTTCATCCTTTTCTTAGTCTGTGTTTCTGGGTCTCTGATTCTGTCATATCTCCCTGATTTTTTAAATTAGTTTTTATCTTTCTCCCCTTTCTGCTTCTCTTGTTATTGCTTTCTTTCTGTCATTTTTCCCTTTACGCCTTCCTTTCCTCTCATCTCCCTGGTTTCTGACTCCTGCCCCCAGAGCTACCATCAGACGAACTCTCACCTTACTGGCTCTGTCCCATGCCTTCCTTGGTACTGGGGATGCTCCTTAGGAAATCCAAGGAAACCAGCAAGAAGCATCCCCCACCCAGGCCCTAATAGGCTGATAATTAGACAGTCATTTCTGGGAAAAGCTCTTAACTCTTAGGACCAAAATGACTCCAGCCCCATGTCATTGTTCCTATTTCCCAAGGCCCCTGGTGTTCATCAGAGTCCTGTGTAAACTAACAGCTTTGAAACCTTGAGAATTACGTCATCTGGTAGACTCCCTCTCCTGACTCCACTCCAAGGACAGAATTCTACTGGACCCTGGAGGGAGGGGGCGCTGTTTGGAACATCAGGAGAGTCAGACCTGACACAAGCACAGACAACAAGCAATAAACGGAAAGCCATTTTCTTACTGAGGGCCGAGGAGCCTTATAATTTAGAACAAAACAGATTTAATCAGAGAAGACTTCTTGGAAGAGGTGAATGTGGGTCAGAAACTGGCAACCAGATAGAGAGCAGTAGTCTGGTTCCTCTCAGAGAGGGGCGGGAGTGAGAGTTCCTGGGTTGTGTTGTATTCAGGAACCCAGGATCTGGCATGACAGGCTGGAGCCAAGTGCCATCAGAATGAACCAAGATTGACTGGGAAGGGCAGAGAAAAGACATGTCGCCCCAGAGCAGCTGGGCGGAATCCAGGGATGTCAAACTGCCAGTGCAGGGGCTTGGGCTGCCAGTGCTTCTTCCTTCCTGGGAAGATGCAAAGGTGCCAGTGACGCCCTTGCCTGGACCTAGGCTAGACTGCTTTCTGGGTGCAGGCCCCCCCTGCAAGAGGGAGGGTGAGATCAGAGGGTGTTGTGTGATTTCGTTTGACTTCCTATTATATGTGTGTGGAGGTGGGTTCAAAGGATGACATCAGAATCTTAAAGTGCACCTCTGCTTTTATGAATATGTACCTTCGCATGTGAAAAAGATGTGTTTTGTAAATCTCTCTCTCTCTCTCTCTCTCTCTCTCTCTCTGTGTGTGTGTGTGTGTGTGTGTGTACACAAGCCCCTGGGCCTCACCCCTCCTGTTTTTATTAGCAGTCTCTTTCTGTCATTCTTGGACTCCCTTTCACGTCCCCAAGCCCTACCATTGAGCAGGGACTGGGATGGAGCTGAGCCAGATTATTCCACAATCTGAGACACAAACAGGTCCTGAATGGATCAGGAGAAAGCCCTCTCTCCTCTCTGACTAGGCTGGGGACAGCCAGACCTGCACAAAAGGAGAAAAAGAAAGATGAACAGTTGTTCAGGGATTAATTCACTGGAGCTCATGCAACATGCATTTTTTAAAAGCTTCTCTGGTGTGCTGTGGATAGAGCTATGACATAGCAAGGAATTCCTTGCAGCAAACGATTCCCTGGCTTTCTCCTGAAATTTTCTTTTTCCAGAAAAACTCAGTGGCTAAAACTAGAATCACCAGGTTTATCCTTTCTTCCTTCCCTGCCATCCTTCTTTTCTCCCCCTTCCCTCCCTCCTACTGCAGCAACCCGGGGTGGGGGTGGCAGAATAGGGTTGACTGTCAGGTCCCTTTAAGCATTTTGGAATGGGAAGCAAACAGGTCAGCCCCTACAGCAAGCTGGGCAAGTCAACACATGGCATCCCAGGTCACTGTGGCTGCGCCTTCCCCTCTGTCTCTCTCAGAGGAGGACCATCTGTCCTGGATGAGAAGAATGGCCAGGGCCAGGGTCTGGCCCATTACCTTCCTAAGGAGGCCTGGGGAGGCAGTGATCAGAGACCTCACGCTGCCCCGAGTTTTCATTTTTTCCTGGGAGGGAGGAGAACTGTGACCCAGAGGAATGCTACTAAGATTCTTAGATTCAGGCACAACAGGGAGTTGGTGGCCCAGGAGCAGTGCTGGCCAAGGGAGCGGGGCTCAGTGACTTTTCTGCCACCACCCTCTGCATTTTGTTCTCTGTCACTGTCTTGCATATTCTCCATGGAAGAAATGTTAATGCATTTTATTTGCTTATCTTTAGGTGCTTGTGTTATAATGTTTTGTTTCATGAATGTGTCCTTTTTTTTGAGATGGGGTCTTACTCTGTCATCTAGAGAAGAGTATAGTGGCATGATTATCGCTCACCACAGCCTCACTGGGCTCAGGTGATCCTCCCTCATCAGCTTCCTGGGTAGCTGGAAGTACAGGCATGTGCTACCGCACCTAGCTAGTTTTTTAAATGTTTTCTGTAGAGATGAGGTCTTGCTATATTTCCAGGTTGAGTGAATGTGCCCTTCTCTGTACCTGTTCACCCTCTAAGAATGGAACTTTCCTTTGGGTAGGGGTGGTGTGTCCTTAGTATGGAGCTGCCTAAGGGCCATTACCTACCTCTGTTCAGGGCTTGCATGTGTTTTTGGCAGGTTAGGAAACTTGCTTCCCAGTCCCTGGGCTGGAAGAAGGTGAGGAATGAGGCTACAGCAAAACGATCAGATAGCTTCTTCCTCCAAAAACCTCCAAAGAAACCTCCAAAACACTTTATGAAGAAGATCTATCTGTTCTCCTAAGATGTCTGAGAAACCAGAGGACAAAATCACCACTCTTCTCCATCAGAGTAGCAAACCCCAGAGAAATCCAATATTTTAGTCAAACACACACATCTGGGAGTAGCCAAGTAAGGATTCAAATGCGTTGTCCTTTTCCTCCAATCCTCAGCTTGGCCTTCACTCCTATTTTGTGGGATTTTAGCAAGTTGGAAAAAATAGCTCAACGCATCAATAAGAGACACTGAAACAGCTCAGCAAACTCTCACTGGCATCTTTATGAAGTCAGTTTGTTCACTCCTGCTAATGAATAATTCAGTTTGGCTATGTGGCGAGACAGGTCAGACAAGGGGCTGTACATGGGCCTAGAGAGGCCACAGCTCTAACCAAAAGCAGGTTTCCAAAGGCTCTAAAGGTAGATGAAGAAATGGCACGAGAGGGGAAGAGGGGAGTAGTGCAGGTAGGGAATGCCAGGGAAGGGTCTGTAGGGGTGATGGATGGACCACAGCTGGGCCTGAGGATGGGCAGATCACTTCCTGTTGAGACCAAGGGTCAGATAATGAAGCATGGCCGCCAGCTAAAGCAGCCGGCCAACAGGGTGGATCACAGACAGGAAGGCCTGGCACGGAGAGAGAAATGGGAACTCTCCAAAGAGACTCAGTTGAGCAGGGCAAGGAGGGCTGGCGGAGAAGGAAATCTGGGTGTCTTTGGTCACCAGCCTTCGACTTCTGAGAGTGACAGCTCTTGGGCTCTCTAGAAGCAGGGGTCCAGAAAGAGGAGAGGCAAATGGGTGCTGAAGAGGACTGAGGGGTGGAGGGGAAGGGGCAGAGGTAGGCAGGAGGTCCCTGGAGGGTGCAGCATTGACAGGGGCAGGCTTTGTGACTGGCTCTTCCCAACACTGAGACACCCCTAAGTGAGCCTGTCACTTTTCACAGTGTGTCCACCTTCTTTCCTGGACCGTCTTGGGGGCAGGGGTGGCAGGTGGTTTCTAAGAATGGAAGAAGATGCACTTACTGATTCCTTCAAAATGTTACCTCCTCTGTCCCACCCTCTCAAGCAAGTGAACCTCCTCCTCCACCCCCTCACCACCCTCTCTCCTAGGCTCCCCCACTTCAAAAACATACATGGCCTTCACTTTGTCTCACTTTCTCTGGGTCTGGGGGCAACTGTTGCCTGCTCAGGAAAGAAGTTAAGTGCTCAGAATTCCCCCGGGAGGCTGGTGTGTTTTGTGAGCTGGAGCTATGGTTACATTGCATTAGAGTTTAAACTTGCTATTGTTGGTATCTTTAAAATCAATGGCAATACATCAAGCCTTCACTCAAATCAACGCCAATAACTGCGGGCGTGAAGAATCCATGGGGAGAGATCCATTAGCAGCAAAGGAAGGGCAGAGAAGGATTAGGGAGGAAAGCAGCCAGGGCTAGGGCCTGAGATCAGATACAGGGTCCAGGGCAGGCAGAGGTCCCGGGCATCTGGTCTGACGCCTGCTGGGTGGGGCACTTGGAACGGCAGCCTGCGGAAAGGGGGAATTAGGGAGACTACACGTGGCCACCTTATTCATCCCTTATCTCAGCCATGTTCCTGGTAGAAGAGACACCTGTGTTTCTCAAGGACATCCAAGAGGTGAGATGATCTGGATTAAAAGCCTGAATGGAGGTGAGAGAATTCCAAGGAATGTCTCGCGCCACCCCCCTTCCCAACAGAAGGTGAGGTGCATAGCTCTCTGATCTAAAGCCAGAAGGGTAGAGCATGCTTCCTACAATTTGAATTTTTATGAATCTTATTACTATCAGTGATGTTATAAATGATTAATAAGGCATTTGAACTGAAGGTACTGTCCAGTGGAGACCAGGAAGGAAGGAATGTGATGAATATTTATTGAGCGCTGACATAGATCAGGCTTTCTGCTCGGAGTTTTCACACACGTTAGCTCCTGTAGTGTAACCTGGGCGAGTGTCGCAGTCTGAGTTTAACTCCTTGCCTCCCATGGCTTCTCCCTGTTTGTCTTTCCTCTCTCTGGGCCTTTGGAACTCAGGCTGGTATTCTCTGTGAGTTTCTGTCCCAGGAGCTGTTTGGAGCCACAGTGTCAAAGGAATAGGTTTTCAAGATCTCCTGAGTCTAGGCGGGCTTGGTGCTTCTCGTCTTCTCTTCCAAACAGCACAATGACCCTGGCTCTTGACAGAGTCTCTGGGGAGGGTGCTGGGCTGGGGTTGCAGCCTGGGTGCCTTTTTCATTTCCCCTGATGCCCCTGGGCCCTGGACTTTGGGCCAGATCAGTTTCCCCCCCGCTTACTTTTCTTCCAGAGTTCAGGAGTGTTTCTTGGGCCTTGGTCAATTCTGACCTTCCATAACAAGCAGCAGAAGGTAAGGTCCATGGGAGCTCACACAGTCATGCCCAGAAACAATGCCTGGCACAAAGAAGGCCGTCCAAAATATTTACTTACTTTTTTGAGTTGGGTCTCACTCTGTCATACAGGCTGGAGTGCAGTGGCATGAGCATGGCTCACCTCAGCCTCAATCTCTTGGGCTCAGGTGATCCTCCTATCTTAGCCTCCTGTGTAGCTGGGTCTACAGATGCGTGTCACCATGTCTGGCTAATTAAAAAAATTTTTTTGTGGAGACGAGGTCTTCCTCTTTTGTCCAGGCTGGTCTTGAACTCCTGGACTCAAGCAATCGTCCCATCTCAACCACTCTCAAGCTGGGATTACAGATGTGAGACACTGTACAAGGTGAAAATATTTATTGATTGAGTCTTCTCTCCTTACTTCCTTCACAAGACTTCCTTTCCTAGGAAGCCCACATTTCCCTGTCTTTGGACTTACTCCTGGCAACAGCATAGGGGGCCAGATGAAGAAGTGAGGGTCTTGGCTTTCCTTGCACAGCTTCCTTGGGGTCCTGGCTTCCTGGGAGGCTTAGCAACCTGCTGTGGAAGTAGCAGCCTATCCCTTTCTCTGGTGCAGCAGAGGAGGGTGGAGAAGAGGACTCTTCTGCAAACCGTCAGCATAGCTAATGGAAGATGGGCATCTCAGTTATGAGATCACAGGAAGGGGATGTGGCGAGAGGCAGTCATCACGTTGCCTGAAGAGGCAGGGAGGTGAAAGAGGATAAAGAGACCAAGGAAAGCCTGCCATCTTCAGTGAGGCCTTAAGTTACCACAGACAGATGTTCCCCCTCTAGCCCACAAGATCTTTAGATGGGTCTAGGCTAGAGTGCAGTAAACCTCCTCTCTCAGGGGCTCAGCCACCCACTGTGGAGTGGCCAGAGTCCCCTCATCCTCCCTGCCCAGGCCATGATTTATGAAGCTCATTGAACGTCCAAGAGTCCAAGGACCTCGGATAGGAAAAGTCCTCCAGGGACCATGTGGCCATCCCCTGCCACAGGCATGCTGGGGCCTCCTGACTGGCAGGCTGGTTGGGGAGGGAGATCAGCCTCCCCAGGTCATCCAGTCTTCCTGCTTCCCTTGCAAAGAGTTCACCTCCACTCCCCTTTCCAGAAGTTCAGCTCCTGGACTTCTGGTGAGCATGGGTTCTTCATTGCTCAGAGGAAGAGCCTAGAGTCTGGGCCCTTGGCTTTGGCCCAGAACAGTCCTTGTGTCCCATGCCAGCATTGTGGGCAGAGGCCAGAGACTGGGCCGAGAGCTCTCCCTTTTACTGATGGCAGACTGGAATCTCCCCCACAGGTCTGTAGGCCCAGTCCTTCTGTAGATAGGAAGAAAACATGGCTATCATCTGACATGGCCTTCTGAAATTGTCACCTCAAAAGGAAAACACACATAAATTTTTATTCTCTCTACAGCCACCCATTATATGCCAACATTCAGAAATTAATTCTGTGCCCCCAAACTTCCCATGCATTATGATCCTCTAGAGTCTTCTGGTCACCCAGCTAATCCAGCCCAGACAAATTCAGACTGGGAAGCTCTCTTTAGGGCCTGGGGTAGGCTGGATGCTTTCACCACTTTAGCTCTGCCTGGTCTCAGGAGTAGCTCCCAAGGGGGTCACCAGTTGAGAGCTTGAGAGCTACTCTCTACCTGTATGGGATGTTTGCCTGGGTTCCAGAAGGGCAGTTAAGTCATCTTCATTAGTGCTGGCCCATTGCCGCCCACCATTCTGCTCCTTCTTGGGGGCTCCCTCTGTTTTCTCCCTCGTTCACCTCCCTTCTTGGTAATTAACAGGGCCTGGAAGGGCGTCCTGCCAACAGATGGCCAAAAGGCAGAGCAGGCAGCCGTGGCAGTGGCAGTGCCAGCAAAAGGACGGGCGATTAAAACAAAATGATTCATCTTGGGAATGAGTGCAAATCGCTTTCCATTTACAGGAATCAGGGCTGGGCTCCAAACAGCCTTTGTGGGCTTGTTGGGGAGACGAGAGTCTGGGCCATTGACCATTAAGTAATGAGTTCCTCTGAGTGCTCCCTGCTGACTCCATGGAGTGGGGATCTGGCAGACCATGCAGGAGAGGGGGCCAGGGAGACCTGAGGCTGCTTGGCTCAGTCAGGACACAGGGAGAGTGGGGTAGGACCCATTTAGGCAGTGACCCTAGAGATCCAGAGTGTTCCTGAGCACCTTGTTATTGGAGACCAACAGAAAACAGTCAAGCTGGGTCATCTAACCCTTTGCTCTGCCACCAGGGATTCCAGAATCCACAAGGTTATTTAAAGAGCCTTTTCTGAGTGTCCCAGCCGCAGTGCAGCCACAGGGGAGTTAGAGAAGGAAAGGCATGGATCTTGTCCTCAAGAGACTTATAGTCCAGAGGTGGGTAGTTGTCAGGTCAACAGAGGAAAGTAAAGGATAAAAGCTCTGTGATAGGCCGGGTGCGGTGGTTTATGCCTATAATTCCAACACTTTTGGAAGTTGAGGTGGGAATATCACTTGAGACTAGGAGTTTGAGACCAGCCTGGGCAACATAATGAGACCCCCGAGTCTAAAAACTGTTTAAAAAAATTAGCTGGGCACAGTGGTGTGTGCCTGTAGTTCCAGCTGCTTGGGAGCTGCAGGAGGATCACTTGAGCCCAGGAGTTTGAGGCTGCAGTGAGCTAAGATTGTGCCACTACTCTCTAGCCTGGGTGACAGAGTGAGGCCCTGACTCAAAAAAAATTTTTTTTAAATAAAAGAAATAAAAAGAAAAGAAAAGTCCTGGGATTTGAACAGTCTATCCTGGCTGAGTCAGGGAGAGGAATGCAAGTGGACACCGGCAGGGGTTCAGGGGGCCTGGGAATGCCATGCTGAGGAGCTTGCACTGACCCTAGGGAGACAAAGGGAGCCACCAAAAGGGTGAGAGCAGGGATGTGATGAGGTCAGGCTGCAGTTTTAGGGAACTCCCAGCTGCCCTGGGGTTTTTAATCCTATTCCATCCAGGCAAGCCCACTCTAGTCTAGCAAAGAATCTGCAACATGTATGTTAAATGGTTAGCATTTACTTTAAAAGGGCAGTAGGTGCATGGGTGTATGTTATTTTATTCTCTGTACTTTTCTTTAAGTTTTAACTTTTCAGAATAAATAATGCATCTTTGTATATCCACCAGATAGAATACTATGCAGTATTGAAGAATGAAGGTAAAATTATGTATTCTGTCATGAAAAGGGCCTGTGATATATTTTTAAATTGCAGAATATAATGTATAGTATAAGTCTATCTTTGTATCAGCAACAATAAATAAGTAAAATGAATCTAGAAGAAAACATACCAAACTATTAACAGTGGCAATGTTATTGTTGAGGGATGGGATTTGATACTGATAAAGAGAAGAGTTTTCATTTATTTTTATTTTTATTTTTTAGTTAGAGTCTCACTCTGTCGCCCAGGGCAGTGACATTACCATGACTTATTGCAGCTTCGAATTCCTGGGCTCAGGTAATCTTCCTGCCTCAGCCTCCCAAGTAGCTGGGACTATAGGCATTTAACATTACGCACAGCTATTTAAAAAATTTTTTTTGTAGAGACAAGGTCTCCCTATATTATCTAGGTTGGTCTTGAACTCCTAGGCTCAAGCAATCCTCCTGCCTCAGCCACTCAAAGTGCTGGGATTATAGGTATGAGTCACCGCACCTGGTCAGGAGTTTTCATTTTCTATTCTATGCATTTCAGAATTGTGTAACTCATAAAAATGAGCCTGTATTACTTTAAAACAAAAACCCACTTTGAGGAGGTAACTTAATTTTGATGCAATTCCAAACTCATAGGAAATGTGTAAAAATAGTGAAGGAACTTCCATACACTCTTTACCTAGACTCACCACTTGCTAATATCTTGTCTCACACAGCACACTTTTTTTTTTTGAGTTGGAGTCTTACTCTGTCGCCCAGGCTGGAGTGCAGTGGCACAATCACCGTCACCGCAGTCTTCAGCCTTCTGAGTGGCTGGAACCACAGGTATGCACCATCACATTTGGCTAATTTTTGATTTATTGTAGAAACAAGGTCTCGCCATGTTGCCCAGGCTGGTCTCAAACCCATGGCTCAGGCAATCCTCTCGCCTCTGCCTCCCAAAGTGCTGGGATTACAGGCATGAGCCACTGCACCTGGCAACACACATTCTATTTTTATTTTTTAATTTTTAAAATTTTTATTGTAAAGATGTGGGGTACAATTCAGGGTTAGGCACACAAACATTGATCATGCAGGTACCCCTGTTAATGAGGTATGCCTCTCCCTCCCCTAGCAGTTTCCCTCAACTGCCAATCCCACCCCCC
>NW_007231829.1:90038-102158 GCF_000164805.1 Carlito syrichta | reverse complement strand
ATTCTGTGGGCTGTCTCCCTACTCTCTTGATGGTTTCTTTTGCTTTGCAAAAGCTCATTAATTTGATGAGGTCCCACTTATCTATCTTATTTCTTAAGGTATTGGCCTTTAGGGTTCTGAGTAAGAATTGGTTCTCAGTTCCAAGCCAACATACATTTTAAAAAAGATCATCTGGTTGGGCATGGTGGCTCACTCCTGTAATTCCAGCAACTTGGGAGGCTGAGGCAGGAGGATTGCTTGAAGCCAGAAGTTTGAGACCAGCTTGTTCAACATACAGAGGCCTTGTCTCTATCCCAAAAAAGTTTTTTAAAATTTTTAAATAAAAAAAAAATAAAAAGATCATCCATGACCTCATTTTGCAACCTCTAACAGCTGCTTTTCAACCTTGATTTTCCCAGACTCAATTGATTCTGACTCTGCCTCCTCCCCTTCCTTCCTGAAGCTTCCTGTCCCCTGGCCTCTGTGTCTCCTCTGGTTCTCCTCCTACTTCTCTGTCTTCCTTCTAATGTTGTCCTTCTTAGAGTCCCCCTTTTCAGCACCCCAAATTTTCGAAGTTCTAGCCTCGGCCCACTGCTTGACTTTGCGCATTTGCTTTCCAGGGAGCTCGTCCACTTTCGTCTGTTGCCACTGTGACCTATATGCTGAGGAGGCCGGAATCTGCGTCTCCAGTTATACCACCGCCCCTTCAGTTTCTGATGCCCACGTTGAAACGCCCGTTAGACACGTGCCCTGAAATAGCCCACAAACGTTCTACACTCAGCTGTCTCAGCACACCATCATCTCCTCTCCCTCCTGCTAGCTGTTCTCTTTCCGTGTCCTCCACCTCAGATAATGGCACCACATCTTTCACTTTGACAATGGCAATCAACTCCTAATTGGTCTCCCTGACTACAGTCTTCCTCCACATGAATGCACACTCACACCATAGGCAACGTGACAACCCTGAAATGCAAACCTTATCATATCAGGCCCTGAGAAAGCATGTCCATGATTCCTCATCCCCTGCAGGTTGAAGTCCAAGCCCCCCTAGCCTGGTGCACGTGACTGCCTGCACCTGACTCCTCCCGGCCTCTCCAGCTTGTGTCAAGCTCCCGTCCACTTCTGCGCCCCATTCTGCTCTGGGGCAGGAGCCTCCTCCTACCTTTCTCCCCTTGGCTGACTCACCCTTCGACAATGAGCTCAACGGGCATCTCCTCCAGGCTAGGAGGAGTGTCCCTTTGCTACATTCTCATTGCGTTCTTTTTCATACATCTGCCAAACGCTTTTTATTTTACTTTTTGTATTCTTTGAATCAGAATCTTACTCTGCCACCCAGGCTGGCACGATCGCAACTCACCACAGCCTCCATCCCCTGGGCTGAGGTGATTCTCCTGCCTCAGCCTTCTGAGTAGCAAGACTATAGGTGCATGCCATGTCTGGCTAATGTTTTCATTTTTTGTAGAGATGAGGTCTCACTATGCTGCCCAGGCTGGTCTCGAACTCCCGGGCTCAAGCAATCCTCCCAAAGTGCTGGGATCACAGATGTGAGCCACTATGCCCAGCCACAATTTTTATTATCTCAGTTTTTGTGTGTGTCTCCTTCACTGCTCCATAAGTCCTAGAAGGAAAGGAGTCTGCATATGTTTATTTACCATTGTATACCTTTATATCCTTAGTGCCTTACACAGTGTCTAGCACGTAGCAGGCATGTCATAAATGTTTATTTAACTGAAGTAGGCATTCACTCTTTGTTTATCCATCCCTGTCTTCCTTGTTCCCCTAGCAGCAGCAAGCTTAATCCCATGCCTTGTATTTCTCCAGCCCTTTGTGTTCCAGCCCTTGACTCCTTGGCTCTAACCCCTGTCCCACCGTCCTTACTCTGCCATCCTCTCCCAGGTTTGGCTCTTTTTTTTTTTTCTCTTGAGTTGGAGTCTCACTTTGTTACCCAGGCTGGAGTGCAGTGGCATAATCACAGCTCACTGCAGGCTCCACTCCTGGGCTCAGGTGATCCTCCTGCCTCTGTCTCCTGAGTTGCTGGAACAACAGGCACATGCCACCACGTTTGGCTAATTTTTTGATGTTTTGTAGAGATAAGGTCTTGCTATGTTGCCCAGGCTGGTCTTGAACTCCTAGGCTCAAGGTATCCTCCCGCCTCAGTTTCCCAACGTGCTGAGATTACAGGCATGAGCCACCATGCCCAACCCCTCCCTCATCTTCTCTTCTGCTTCTTCCTTTCTGTTTTAATCAGCTCTTGCTACCCTGTTATCTCTTTCTAGATGCTTCTCTCCCACTCTTCTCCCCTGTGAAGGCCACTCAGGGCAGTTCCAGCCCACTCCCGGCCCAGGTGTCTGCATCAGGACTTTGTATAATTATCTTCACAATGGGGCCTAATGATTGGAAAGCATTTTCATCTCAACCCACACAATTCCAGATTTACAGCAACTAAGGCCTCACAGTTACCATTGGATGCATACCCTGGCGGGCCCGTCTCTGGTGTGTCTTTTGGAAGATGTACCTCCACAGCCCTTTAAGAAAGGGGGTTATTTGATAAGAGCTTTTCTTTTGAATGCTTATAAACTTCAGAACCCAGTTTCACTCCTTAGTTCCCAGCACCCCAGCACCACAGTGAGGATGTCATTCACCACACCTAGCCAGGCATTTAACATGTTATAAGCTGATCTTCTGCCATGTGAGGACTCCCAGGGAGACACCGCTTCTTTCAGTCACTCACTCACACATTTACTGAACTCCCACAAATGCCACCCACATGGGGTGGGAACAGAGGACACAGACAAGGGTTCACAGATGGGTAATGCCCTGTTCTAAGACCAAAAGAAACTCATAGTCTGGTGAGGAAGACACATCTGAAAAAAATTTTACTAAAATAAGAAGGCTCATGGTTGCTCATGCCTATAATCCCAGCACTTTGGGAGGCTGAGGTGGGAGAATTGTTTGAGCCAGGGGTTCAAGGACAGAGCAATGTAGTGAAATCTTGTCTCTACAAAACATAAAAAAGTTAGCCAGGCATTGTGGCACACGCCTGTGGCCCCAGCTACTCAGGAGGCTGAGGAAAGAGGATCACCTGAGCCCAGGAGGTGGAGGCTGCAGTGAGCTGCACTCCAGCCTGGGCAACAAAGTGAGACCCCAACTTTAAAAAGAAAGAAAAAAAGGTCTTGGTAGAGGTAAAACTAGGTTCTGTGGGAGCACGCAGGGCTCACCTGAGCATGCCCAGGTAAGAGGACAGCTTCACAGAGGTGCCATTTGAGGACTGAGGTGAAACAGACAGGAGATGGTGAAGTGGACATGTGTCATGGTTTTGATTGCCCAGCATTTGAGCAGCCTTCCTGTTTTGGAGGAAATTCTTCATTATGAGTCTTAGTGGGGAGAGAATTCTACCTTCTACCACATGCTAAAGAGGGCAGAGTTTTTTCCCCCTATTCCCCCATCCCCAGCAATGCAGCATGGATCAAGTGAGGGTAGAGTGAAGGTGGGCGCTGGAACCTGAGCTCGGCCAATCTAATGCCCTCACTGGGGTCTCTGGGACTTGGTAATCTTTCACAGCAATGACAACCTGTTCTAGGGTCCTTGAGCAGCAAGTACCTAGTCTGGGGGGTGGTGTGGGTGATGAACAGCGATGCCCTAACAACATGCCATGTGACCTCAGGGTGTTCTCTGCCATCCAGCATACCTTGGTTGCTGCCTGTGATGGGAGCTGCTGCCCATCCATTCCCGAGCTATCAGAATTTAGCCTTCTGAAATGGTCCTTGTTTGCTTAAGTTAGTGGGAGCTGGTTTCAGTTGTTCACAACCGAGTTCCCTGTCTGGTGGGGGTTGGAAAGAGCCTTCAGAAAGCTGGGAAGTATGGAATGCAGAGTTTGGGGAAAGGCACACAGGGCGATATGGTTGGAACATGGGGTGGCGGGGGAGGGGGAGGTGTTAACAAGATTGGAAGGATGGGCAGGGAAGGATTCATCATGGAGGCCTGTCAGCCAGGCTAAGAAATTTGTCTGTTCTCCTTCGGAGATGAGTGGCCATGGATGAGTTTAAGTAGGTCGGGTCGTGATGAGACTTGTCCTTTAGGAAGATCATAGGAGATGTGGGAATGAATGTGAGCAGGACTGCTGTTGCTGTGGGTGGGATTTAGGAAAAGACGACTTCTACAGACAGCTTTTATCCGGCAGGATGTGCTGCTGGTTGGACTTCAGCCTCGAATCACCCCTTCCGTGGTGCACCCTTGTGCAAGAGCACAGATGGTACAACAGCTCCCGGTAGCCTGGATTCCAGGACATAGCACTCTCCTAAGGAGGTTTCTTTGTTTCTGAGCCAGGATCTCACTCTGTTGCCCAGGCTGGAGTGCAGTGGCACGATTAGGGCTCACTGTGGCCTTGACCTCCTGGGCTCAGGGAGGTATTTCTGCCTCAGCCTCCCAAGTAGCTGAGACGACAGGCACATGCCATCCACTGCGTCCAGCTAATTTTAAAATTTTTTTATAGAGTCAAGTCCTCACTCTGTTGCCTTGGCTTGTCTCAAACTCCTGGACTCAAGCAATCCTCCCACCTCGGCCTCCCAAAGTGCTAGGATTACAGGCATGAGCAACCACACCTGACCCTAAGGAGCTTTCAATATTGCCTCTACTTTGTCCTTTCCTGCCATCAACCCCCTTCTCTCCTAACCAGAGAGCCTGCCTCTCTTAGTCACCGATCTTTGAGAAAATGAGGCCACTCTCTTCTCTGGTTCTTGAGACACGACCCTTCACTTCAAGCAGAAATTGGCTTTCTGGACAAGGCCTCACCCCAAGCTGGTCATGCTAGCCTCTGTAATTCCCACATCTTCCCTTGGGTTTTCTTTAAGCATCTATTCTCCAACCGACTCAAGCCTTCCAGGAAAAGTAATACCAGGCTCTAGGCTGACCAGTGGAAGGGTCAACTCCACAGGCGAATGCCTGCGGATGGAGGGAACCACGGCCCCTCTACCTCAGTTCTTAGACCATCACATGCCAAGAGGGCCTGTGGCATGCCAAGACTCGAAACCATGGATTCTGGAATCTTCCTGTCAACAGAAACTCAGGGGTTGTTTTGCCTAAGCTCCCACTCCAAGTAGGAGTCTTCTTTAGAGGAACTCTGTCAGATGTGCATTTCGTATCTGCTGGAATATTTCCGGTGATGGAAGACTCACTACTCTGTGTAGCAGCACGGTGACATTAAGTAGTATATGCAGGTGGCCTTCTCGAGGTCATACACCGCTCTGCGACTCCTGCCATGGAGTGTCTGGACGTCCCTCCTCCTGCTCCCAAGGACTCATCCCTGAGGGTAGCCTGACTGGCAAGCTCTCCCTGGACTGGCCATGTCTGAGGTGGTAGGGTGCGTTTGGAGTGGGTGGGCTGTTGGGGCACCCACCCTCTGCCAGCCCTGTGGGGCTCGGAGGAGGGCAAGATGGAGACAGCGTGGGCGTGTGGCTCTTGGGGGTGCACAGGGCAGATTTTTTTTCCTGTTTGTTTTCTACTTTCTCTCTTCCCGCTAGATTTGGCTGGATGATTGGAGCTGCGGGAGTGTGTGGGGGTGGTGTGCGCTTGTGTGTGTGCATGTGTGTGTGCATGTGCTTGCGTGTGTATGCACAGCTGTGTGGGAGGGCCCCCGTGCAGGAGGCTTCGAGCTGGAATGGCCCCTCCTTTCAGAGCAACTCCGACAGCGTTCCCACAGATTTGGCCTCAGAAAGTTTCCTGATTTTGACAGGAACAAAACAGAAGATGCAGATAGGCTCTGCGGTTTCCTTGGCAACCTCAAAACATGGGTGGGGGAGGGGATAGTGGGAATCAGAGAGGAGAGAGTGATTGGGCTCTGCCACTCGGTTCTGTCCCCGCCCCCCACTTACCCTCAAAATAGCTCAGGATAAAATATTGAACCAGTCCCAGTGTTCCAGTCCCTGGCCAATGGGACGAGGCAGAAAGCAGCAGTGGTGAAGGAACAACAGAGGTACCCCTTGGGTCAGGGAAGCAGGAGACGGCTCTAGAACCTGCTTCCTGGAGGAATCTGGCTACCCCTTGTTCTCCTTTCTTACCAGGTTGACTTATCTCCTTCCACCATCTGCCTGTCCTACTTGATTATCCTGATAGCTGTTAGGACCTCTCTTCCCCAAACTAACCCAGGGAAAACAGAACCCCAGGCTCCAAGGTTCTCCACCTTAGAGGGACGTGACTGGCAGGGAGTGGGTATCTGCCCTTCCCCCACCCATTGCACCTTGTGACCGCTTCTTCCTAGAAAGCAGGAGATAGAACCAAGTCGGAGGCGGAAGATGGAGACTGTTCATTAAGAACAAAAGACGTCTATTAGTAATTAGTGAGACTGTCTCCCCTATGGCAAGATCCCCTCCCGAGAGAATGTGCTCCAGGCACCTGCCCTAGAAGTAGCACCCCAGGGCTCTAGAAAGACTCACATCCAGCTGCATTTGACAGCCCCCTGGCCCACCCTCCATCCCCGGTCCCTCTTACCTCAGGCACAGCGTTCCTTTACTTGACAAGCATGGAGGTCTGAAGACATTTTTGCATACATTTCAAAAGTGGTGACCACACAGCCCGTCCTTGGCCCAACTCAGACACAGGGAACGGAACCCTTGCTGGGCTATTGGAGCATCCCTTCTGGGCTGGGAAGTTGAACGTGTTTGGGGAGCAGGTGGAAGACGGGAGAAGAGAGCTGAGGGGCCATCTGCTCACACATCTCTCCAATGAGTCAGTGGAGGAAGGGGTGCCGGGCTGGGAGCGAAGAGGCCAGAGTTCTAGTCTAGCTCAGGCTCTGACCAGCTGTGGGTGGGAGGAAGACAGCCATGCTTCTGGCGGACACATTCCCTAACCAAGCCTTGGGACACATAGTCTGACAAACACTTGCGGGTGTAGGGAGGGACAAGGAAGCAGAAGATTTGCGATGAAACAGATGGTTTCCATGACCATGGTCCCACGGCTTCCTGAGTGGGGCCCCTCCCTCTCCCTCTGGGCCTGCCCAGCCCATTCCTCCATGGATGTGTTTGTCAAGATCTCCTTGGCTTTCTGCCTGCAGGGAATCAAAGATGGCAGGGCATGGTCACTCTGCTTCCTCCCCATCGGCTGTCCTGCAGCATCATGACTCAGGGGAGAGAGACCGTTGATCTCTCCTTCTTCTGCTCAGTCTCTTAAAGCTTTTTTCAAACATGGCCTTCACCCCAACCTCTGTCTGCCCAGGAGTTCTCTTCACCCTCAGTTGCTCAGCAGAGAGACATTGAGGCACAGGCCTGCCATCAGACTCACCATCCCCACACCACAGCCCAGGCCCAGGGAAGAAAGGATGGCTGCCCACCACCTCTTCTGACTCTGAGCTCCCCAGGCAGGCAAAAGTGCTGGAAGTCCACCCAGGAGGAGAACAGAAAGAAGGAGTCTTGAGGGCTGTCTCCCCATGCCCTGCCAGCCCCGGCTTTGAGGAGGGGTAAGGCTGCTTTGAGGCCACAATAAATTTGTCTGGGTACAGTGGCTCACACCTATAATCCCAGCATTTTGGGAGGCCAAGGCCAGAGGATTGCTTGAGCCCAGGCGTTCAAGACCAGCCTGGGTAGCATAGTGAGACCTTGTCTCTACAAAAAAAATTTAAAAACTAGGTAGGTGCAGTGGCATGCCTATAGTCCCAGCTGTTTGGGGGGCTGTGCTTGAGCACAGGGGGTTGAGGCTGTGGTAAACTGAGATTGTGCCACTGCACTCCAGCCTGGGTGACAGAATGAGATCCTGACTGAAAAAAAAAATAAGAGAGAGAGAGAAAGAATGTGATGAATTTAAGATGTTCCATTTAAGATGGCTGAGAACTGATTATGAGGAAGGCAAAGTGTCCACCTGGAGGGAAGGAGGGAAGAGATTATGGGGGGCAGGAAGGAAGAATGGCTCAGGAGACCTGACTAGGGCCTAAGGAGTAGTGTTAGCATGTGGTCCTGGCATGGAGTCCTTTGTGTACTCTGGAATTTTTATTTCTTCCCTAACATCCCATAAACATGGAAGCCCCACTTACAGGAAGGCATCTTTTCCGGATACCTTGGTGAGAGGAAATGAGGACCATGGATAAAAGGGCGCCTTCTCTTTGTGGGTGCCATGTTTGGGGAGTTCTCTGAGGCCCCTGTTTTGAGTGCTGGGATTTTGTTTGACTTGTCTGAACCTTGCATCTAGAAGGTCCCTACTTCTTGCAGGCCAGAGAGAGCACTGGGTGTCTTCTTGTGACCCTGGCTGAGAAGTGAGGCAGGTAAGGGAGTTGTGGTGATAGTCACATGTGGACTTCAGCTCCTAGACTGAGCCTCTGGGGAGGCCATCTGGGGAAGGCACCGAGGAAGCTGAGGCCAGGATATATGAGCAGGTGTAAGTGTCACAGAGGGGAGGTGGGCAGTCCCTGGGCCTGGCCTGACTGAAGTCCCCGCAGGTACAGAGGGCAGTTCAAGTTGGGGTTTGTGTGTGCCTGGGCTGGGCATGAGGTAGCAGAAGTGGGGAGTGGGGGGATATGTCAAAGACTCTGACTTCTGAAGATGTTCCACTGGGAGGTGCTGGGCCATTTAACTAGGTGATGCCATCAGGGATCTGGGAACTAGAAAAGTTCTTTTGTCCAGCTTCCTTGCATGATTTTCCCGGGACTGCACTAACACTTTACCACAAACAGGGAGCTTAAAATAGCAGAAATGTATTCTCTCACAGTTCTGGAGAACAGAAGTCAGAAACCGAAGTGTTGGCAGGATTGGCTCCTTCTGGAGGCTCTGTGGGAGAATCAGTTCCATGTCTCGCTCCCGGCTCCTGGGATCTGTCATCATGGTGCTCCATGTGCTGTAGAAGCATCCATCCAGTCTCTGCCTCTGTCTTTCCATGGCTTTTTCCTCTTTGTGTCTTCTTCTCTTCTTACAATAACACTAGTCATTGGATTTAGGGCCCACTCTAAATCCAGGATGATCTCGTCTTAAGACACTTAAATACCTGCAAAGACCTTACTTCTTTTTCTTAAATTTTTATTTTTTCTTTTGGTTTTGTTCTTAGAGTCAGGGTCTCATGCTGTAACCTGGATTATAGTACAGTAGTATGATCATAGCTCTGTACAGCCCCGAACTCCTGAACTCAAGTGATTTCCCTGCCTCAGCCTCCCAAGTAGCTGGGACTAGAGGCACACACCACCACACCTGGCTAAGTTTTTAAAATTTTTTGTAGAGATGGGATCTTGCTATGTTGCCCAAGTTGGTCTTAAACTCCTGGTCTCAAGGGATCCTCCTGCCTTGGTCTCCCAAAGCACCGGGATCACAGGTATGAGCCATTGCGCCCAGTCACCTTATTTCCAAACAGCCTGAGGTTCCTGTTGGATGTGGGTTTTATTTGGGGAGACACTGTTCAACCTGCTCTATCCCTTAATTCCACTTATGCCAGAGCTCTGGAGGGGGAGAAAAGACCCTCACAAGTTTAGTCAATAGTCACAAGGGCAAGATGTTCAGAGGACACATCGGAGTTTGTAGTTCTAACCCACCTCCCTCATTGCCTTGTTATCCTGGACTTCTAAGAAAGTTGCAAAGCAGAGACTATTGAGTGCCATCCCTCAGGGGTGGGCAGGGATGGTCCTCCTTCACCCAAAAGAGGGGCAGGTGTCTGGAATGTTTCCTTGGAAAGTAAATTGCACCCTGAACTGCTTTTTGTTAGCTAGACGAGTGTCTTTCTTAAGTCTACCTTAATCCATTTCTTTTTTTTTTTGAGTCAGGGTCTCACTCTGTTGCCCAGTCTGGAGAGCAGTGGCATAATCAAGGCTTACCACAGAGTTTACCTCCGGAGCTCAGGCGATCTTCCACCTCAGCCTCCTAAGTAGCTGGGACTATAGCTATAGACACATGCAACCACACCTGGCTAATTATTTTTATTTTATTTTTGTAGAAATGAGGTCTCGTTATATTGCCCTTAGTCTCAAACTTCTGGACTCAAGCAATCCTCTAGCCTTGGCCTCCCAAAGTGCTGGTATTACAGGTGTGAGCCAGCAAGCTCAGCCCTTAATCCATCTTGCAGCAGCTCAACCGTATCTCCTCTCGGTCTGTCCTTGAGGTTGATGTAGAACAGTATCTTCCCAATCCACCATCCTGCTACTGCTCAGACAGCATTTGTCAAGTCTTTCTCTGTTTCGGTCCAGGATGTTTTTGCCTGAAGAGGGCATGTCAGAGGCATTGAGAAAGTCTGGAATGATGTACAGGTTTTGACTTTTCCCTGTGCCGTCTCAGCTAATTATTAGTTTGCACTCCTCCCTGAGCGCCCCCCTCCCCCTGCCCTAGGGTTGGTGACAGGCTGAGCTGTGACTTTCTTCTTACCTTGCAGCCCTCAGCCACCCTCATCCACCACCAACCCTGCACAATTACTCTTTAGTGAAAGAGAAAATCGAGAAGACAAGCTCCAGGTGGCATGGCCATCAGTCACAGGAACGTGCTGGCATCAGCAATCATTACTGTGATAAATCACTTTGGAGTTCTCATCACAAGTAGAGCCTGTGGAAGGGGGAAGTCAGATTTACAAAGGAACCCCTGCTGTGTTCATCTCCTTTGGCATTTTAAGGAGAAAAGAGGCAAGTGTCCTCTTGCTAGGCTTTCTTCTTTAGGACCTGAGGGTGGTAAGTGGTGGAATGAGACGGGGACATTGTCACTTGAGGGCCCGGGTAGCTGTCATCCTCGTCCCAATCTTCAGGACCAGTAAGGTTATGGAGTGTGGGGTCTGGTAGTGAGAGCAGGCCCTACCCAGCCAGAACTCAGGGGTGGATGGACACATGGGAGCCTGGCACAGGGACTGCAGAACAGGAAGGGTAGGGTGAGGGGCTATGGCTCACACCATAGACCAGTGTCCAAGCTGGAGGGAGGGTCCAGACCCTAGCTGCTGCGTGTCCTTCCAGAGTCATGAATTTCACCTCAAACTGAACAAATCAGCAAATAAACAAAACGGCTGTTATTTTGTGCCAGGCTGTGCACTATGAATTTTATACATTACCTAATTTAATCCTTACCACTGTGAGGTAAGGGACATTATTTATATTTTACTGATTGGGAACATGAGGCTCAAAGAGGTAAAGTAATTTGCTCAAGGGCACACAGCAAGTGTCACAGCCTGGATTTGAACAAAGATTTGTCTCACATACTTGCAACACCTTGCAGGACAGCTTCCTTTTCTCCTTGGTCAAGGGCTGAGCTGAGAACTCTGGAGTTGTGGGGTGAAAGGGGGAGCCTGCACAAGAAGGGAGCAGAAGCGACTGCATTGGGGCAGTGGGTAGGTTGGCTGATGAAGAAGAGGGGGTTGCCAGTGAAAGGTACTGGGCACCCGTGTGTTGGGAGAGGGAATCTGGCTGAGTCACTGGGATTGGAAACTGACAGATATTGGAAATGTGGGGTTGGTGAGGAGAGATAAGGCGGTCTTTGACTGAATCAGGGCCCATCATTTCATGGTGGTCCCAACCCCAGTGTTCTCCCCAAAGGCAGGGCCCCTTGCTTCTCTTAAATAACTTTATTTCTGTTCCTGGATGCACAGAGCTAATCATATGCATGAAGTCCCTGGTGTGTGCAAGGGCTGTGTTTGATTCTGTTTTGTCATTTTCACTCTCATTCTCCCTCCTCACTCCGGTTAGCCCTCCACCCTAGACACTCGCTTCAGTGCATTCAGTCTATATCCTTCCAGTCTGCCTTCCCTATCTATGCCTGTAGAGATATGTGTGTATTCACACTATTTCGTGAATGTGTGTTCTCAATTTGCATGATTGGTTTTGTGCTCTAAATCTTTGCTCACTCAGTGGTAGTTGTTTTAGACCTATGCATGTTGCCATGTGGACTTTTTATAGCATAGTGTTCCATCATACACACACACCACATTTACTATCCACTCCTAAGTTGCTTCCAACTCCCAGGCATTATAAACAGTGCTGCAATGAGGATCTCACACACAGCTCCTTATTTTTTTTATTTTTTGTACATATGGGATCTTGCTATGTTGCCCAAGCTAGTCACGAACTGTTAGCCTTATGTGATCCTCACATTTTGGCCTCCCAAAGTGTTGGGAGTACAAATGTGAGTCACTGCACCCAACCTCCCTTTTTTTTTTTGAGTTGGAATCTCACTCTGTTGCCCAGACTGGAGTGCAGTGGCCGCT
>NW_007231829.1:12418-89745 GCF_000164805.1 Carlito syrichta | reverse complement strand
AGTTGCCCAGGCGGGTCTCGAACCCACGGGCTCAGGCAATCCACTCACCACAGCCTCCCACAGCGGGATTACAGGCTGAGCCACCGAGCCCGGCTGCACCCAACCTCCTTATGGATCTATGGGAATGGAGTGTTGGAAACATTCCAGTCTTCTCAATCCCTCCTGGTACTTAATTCCTGGAAGCCATATCCAGCATTGTGTTCTCCTTTTATTTGTCTATTTATTTATAAAGCAGGATTTATTGAGAAGACAGAAAAGCTCCCACAGCAGGAGGGGACCCAAAGGGGTTGCCTTTGCTCTCCTTTTAATTGTTAGTTATGACTGCCCCTGCGGTTGTCTTTTCTTTCATGCTACATCCTAAGTGCCACGTGAGGCCGTGTTTCACGCCGATTCGTATTCTTCACAGGTCCTAATATACATCTTGTCCGGAGATGGTGCCTCATAAAACATTTTTTCAATAGTCTGAACTAACATCTCCTCTTCTGCCGGAATACAGGTTTCCTGAGAGCAAGATTAACTGTGTTTCATTCATTTCCACCGAGCTCAGAATCTGACTCTCTGTCAACTATTTATTCGAAATAGCACCAGAGACCTTCCTAAAATATCATTCACGACCTTTTCAGATATGGAAAAATAGTACAGTTCAGAGTGGACTGAATTGGAAGTTAGGAACTTTGAGTGGCACAGAACTAGTTTTGTGACCTTGGACAGAGTACACTCCTCCTTGGAGCCTTAGTTTCCCTGTACGTATAACGGGAGAGTTTAGTGGGCTCTTACTCCTCGCTGGACTCCGGAGGATGGCGAGCGAGTGCCACAGGTCCCTCTCCCATTTGGGTCTGGCTGGAGGGGAAGGTGGTGTGGGGGAATGATGGAGCCAGGCACACAGCTGGGGGGCACCCTTCTCCCCGCTTGGCTGTCTTCTTTGTCCTCCAGTCATCCCATGCCGTCCAGCCTTGCCCATTTCCAGAACATTCATTGCTGAAGACAGAGTGATTAAGGCTCTCTTGGGAAGATCCAGAATATAAGTCAGGAGGGAAAGGAGAGCAGCCGAAGGAAGATTCAAGGCCTGCAGTCGTCATGGGGGCAACAGCTGGAACTCACGGGATGCAGGGTTCATGAGCATCCAGTCTGGGGGACAGAAGAACTAGGGCAAGCCTGGAACCCAGGGTCACGTCAGAAACAGGGGCACTAGGACTGGCCCAGAGGACCCTGCCGATGCTCACTGGAGATCCCTGTTAAAGGGGGGTTTGAGGTGGTGGGGGAGGAAATGATAGGGACTCGGGAGGCCTGAGGCAAGAGCAGGACCCATGAGTTCCCATTCAGGATGCAAGAAGAATACGTGGGGAGGTGATTGGGAAGTCAAGCCTAGACTAGCAGAAGAGGTTGGAGGCTCTGGGAAGTATGGGAGGGTGAGGGAGATGTTCACCAGTGCCGGGATCTGTGGTAAACTGAGCTCAGCACAGAGAGAGGCTGGGAGCTCAATGGTAAGGGGCTAAAGGTGAGTGGGGCTGAAGATGGACTGGCTCAGGGCTCCGGGAGACCCAGGAGAAAGCCGCCAGCCCCTTACAGGCCAGGCCTGGAAGTGGCATAACATCCCTGCTGCTGCTGCTGCTTCCTCTTTCTTCTTCCTTCTTCTTCCTTCTGCCCTATTTCTCCTCTTCCTCCTTCTCCTCCTTCTCTGCTTCCTCCTCCTCTTCTCTCCCTTCTTTTTCCTTCCTTCCTTCCTTCCTTCCCTCCCTCCCTCCCTCCTTTTTTTTTTTTTTTTTGTTGGAGTCTCACTCTGTCACCCAGACTGGAGTGCAGTGTCCGCTCCCGACCACCGCAGCCTCGACCTGCTGGGCTCCGGCGATCCTTCTGCCTCAGCCTTCCGAGTAGCCGGAATTACAGGCATGCGCTACCACGCCTGGCTGATTTTTTCATTTATTATAGAGATGAGGTCTCGCTGCCCAGGTGGGTCTCGAACCCGTGGGCTCAGGCAATCCACTCACCACAGCCTCCCAAAGGCGTGGGATTACAGGCTGAGCCACGGAACCCGGCTCTTCCATTCTTTCTTTCTTTCTTTCTTTCTTTCTTTCTTTCTTTCTTTCTTTCTTTCTTTCTTTCTTTCTTTCTTTCTTTCTTTCTTTCTTTCTTTCTTTCTTTCTTTCACAGATAGGGTCTCACTGTGTTGCCCAGGCAAAAGTGCAGTGGCTATTCAAAGGTGTGATCATGGTGTATGCAGTACAGCCCGAAATTCCCTGGGCTCAAGCAATCCTCCTGCCTCAGCCTCCCCTAGTAGCTGGGACTACAGGTGGGTGCCCCCACACCTGACAACTTCTGTCATATTCTATTGGCCAAAGCAGTCACAGCCCAGTCCAGATTCAAGGGGAGTAGCAATAGATCTCACCTCTAGATGAACAGAGTGTCAAAGACCCCTTGGCCGTCTGTATCCTCCCACATGTCCTGCTGAAAACATCTCCCACTCAGTCCTCTCTCTCCTCCTGCTCCCTTGTTACCCCTGCACTAACCTGCAGCTGGTAACACATTCCCCATGGACAAGCACAGCACAATGCTGAACACATGTTAAATGAATGAGTGTATAAGTGAGTGAATGGTTTGCACACCTATTATAGGCATAAAGTTACTTCTAGAAAGCCAACTTCTCCTGAATTAGTTGAACTGAAATTCCCATGAGTCATGAAGATGTCTCTGGTGGGCACTGGTAATCAAGAATTAAGATTAAAAAAAAACTTTGCCATCTAGCCATCTGCTTATCCTGGCTTCTCCTATCCTGGATGATGAGGCTCATAAATCCAGAACTTACTAAATGACCTCAGCATCTGACTCACAATTCTCTTCCACATCACGCATGCCCTGCTCTCAGTCCTGCTAATTCTGTCTTTATGTATAACTGCTTCTCTTCCAGCCCCTGACCTAGTAATTCTCGACCTCAGCCTGCTGCGTGTGTGCGTGCGTGCATGTGCTGTTGCCAGCTCTGCTTCCAGCCTCATCTCTCAAGATGGCTTTTTGTACTCCATCCTATCAAGTCAGGTGCTCCTCTTCCCCACGTGATTGCTCATGCTGAATGGGCATCATCCCCAGGAGCCAACCTCCTTCCTAAACCTCGTCTTGAGTCACCACCCGTATGTGGTCTCTTCTTTCCTGAAAATTGCAAGGCCTCGTAGCAGTCCTCTCTCGCGGCGGGTCTTGTAGCCTGCCTTCTGATTGTGTGTGTCCTTGCCTGTCTTTCCTACTTTGGTGTAAGTCTTCACGGCGAGGAGGCTCTGTCTTACCCACTTTCAGTTGCACTCTGGTACCACAGCACCTAGCAAGAATGGTGGATGTGTGCTACTTTGTCTTTGCAGCATCCATCTCTTAAGGAATTCTCCTTCTTCTGTTTCTGTGTGATCCAGGTGGGGCTGTGTATCATGGAACTCCATCACCCCACCACAAAGCTGCTCAGGAGATGCAGGCTGGCTAATGAGAATACGCCATCCCCTGGCCTCAGAGACGGCTGCAGGGACAAGCACACAGCCTAAGCAGAACCACAGGTGGCTTTGAGATTTGCTACATCTATACGCAGAGAGAAAGACTTCTTCTTCTGAGGCCAGAAGATGTAAGAATGATGGAAAGTGGAGTTAATTGTGGCCATCTCTCTGGGCCACGTGGAAGAAGCTATCTATGGGCTGTGTGTGGTGGCTCACATATGTAATTCCAGCACTTTAGGAGGCTGAGGTGGGAGGATAACTTGAGACCAGGAGTTTGAGACCAGCCTGGGCAACACAGCAAGACACTGTCTCAATATTAATAATGGAAAGGAAAAAAGGAAGGAAGGAAGAAAGGAAGAAAAGAAGAAATAGAGAAAAAAAAAAAAAAGGAGAGACTGAGACCCACCTCAAAAGAAGTAGTGCTAGAAAGGCTAATGACTGATATGTTGGGGTGTGCCAGACCGTGTTCCATGCATATTGTGTGGATGATCTAATTTAACTCCTCATATGAACCCTAAGAGGCAATCCTATTATTATATCCATTTTATGGATAAGGAAACAGGTATACTGAGAAGGTAAGCAGCTCACCTAAAACCACCCAGTGGGCTAGGTGGTAGAGCTGGGATTGGAACCCAGGCTGTGGGACGCTGAAGCTGCTGTGCTATACTGCCTTGTGTACCAGCCAAGATGAACATATATGGGAGAGAGATGGATTTACTCATTCCTGAGCAAGTGCAAGTGCAAGAGAGAGCTGACAGCATCATTTGAGCTGCTGGATCTAGCTGTGCCTGGAGCCAGCTGACTCATGAGCTTTTTAGTTAAATAAGCCGAAACATTCCCTTGTTTGCTGAAAACAATTTGTGTATCAGTCACTTACAATCTCCTGGGTTCATTGTGTAACAGTGTGACTTAGAGAGAGCATTACTTATGGGTTTACCTCCCTGACACCACCCCTTACATACCACCTAAACTTGGACAAAACGACTTGCCCTCTCAGGCCCCTGGAGGAAAATGACTTGGCCTCTCAGGGCTGAGGGATGAGATTACACGTCAATGCACTTAACACTCTGCCAACATAATTTAAGTACTCGATCATTGTTACCGCTCTTCTTTTCCCTTTCCCTGTGTAAGTAGCTGTTCAATAAGCATTTGTTGAATTGAATTAAATCCTCTAGAGGCTTCAGGATGTTGCTTGAGCTTGAAAGCAGTTGGAGCAATGGAATCTCCAATCATGAGAGCATCTCAGTCTGGAGGGTCCCCTAACAACTCCATTTGGCCATTGGAAAAAAAAATCCTGCCTTTCTCTTGTCTCCCTGATAACTTTATCCTCCCTGGCTTCCAGGTCATTGCAATGGAGAAAACAATGTCTGTATGCTGAACCCCTTCACATCTGCTTTTCCTCCTTCTTATAGTTTCCTTCCATAGTCACCTACTCACCTGGTTCCAATTTTTTAAAATTACATTTATTTTTAATTTTTATTTTATTTATTTATTTTTGAGTTGGAGTCTCCCTCTGTCACACAGACTGGAGTACAGTGGCACCTCCATATGCTGGCTTCAGGCAATCCTTCTGCCTCAGCCTTCCAAGTCGCTGGAACTACAGGTATACTCCACCACGCTTGGCTATTTTGAAATTTATGTAGAATCAAGTTCTCACTATGTTGCCCAGGCTGGTCTTGAACTCCCGGCTCAGGCAATCCTCTCGCCTCAGCCTCCAAAAGTGCTGGGATTACCAGCATGAGCCACCATGCCCAGCCTTATTTTATTTTTGAGTTGGAATTTCACTCTGTCACGCAGGCTGGAGTGCAGTGGCACAATCACAGCTCACTGCAGCCTCGACCTCCTGGACTCAAGAGGTCCTTTTGCCTCAGCATCCTGAGTAGCTGGGACTACATGCATGTGCCACCATACCTGGTTAATATTTTGATGTTTTGTAGAGACAAAGTCTGGCTATGTTACCCAGACTGGTCTCGAACTCCTGGGCTCAAGTAATACTCCCGCCTCAGCCTCCCAAAGTGCTGGATTTATAAGCATGAGCTACTATGCCTAATCAATGATTTTTGTTTGTTTTTGAGTCGGGTCTCACTCTATCACCCAGGTTGGACTGCAGTGGCACAATCACAGCTCACCACAGCCTCAGCCTCAACCTTAATTTTTTAGTAAACAATTTTTTTTTTTGATAGAGATGAGTCTTGCTATGTTGCCCAGGTTAGTCTTGAATTCCTGGCTTCAAACCATCTTCCTTCCTTGGCCTCCCAAAGTGCTGGAATTATAGGTAGGAGCCACTGCATTCAGTCTCACCCGGTCCTATTGATTCACCTTCTACATTTTTCTCAGACCTGCTGTCTCCTTCTTACCCCTACCGATGGTGCCCTTGCTCAGACCTTCATGGCCTTTCTGGTTATTTGCAACAGCTTCCTCACTAACCTCCCGGCAGCCTGTCAGCTCCACAGCGCATTCAAAAACACCCACATTAGCCAGGCTCGGTGGCTCAGCCTGTAATCCTGCGCCTTTGGGAGGCTGAGGTGAGTGGATTGCCTGAGCCTGCGGGTTTGAGACCCGCCTGGACAGGCGAGACCTCATCTCTACAATAAATCAAAAAAATTAGCCGGGCGTGGTAGTGCGCACCTGTAGTTCCAGCTACTCGGAAGACTGAGGCGGAAGGATCGCTGGAGCCCAGCAGGTCGAGGCTGGGGTGGCCGGGAGCGGCTACTGCACTCCAGTCTGGGCAACAGAGTGAGACTCCAACTCAAAAAACAAAACAAAACAAAAAAACACCCACATTAAAGGTGGCCAACTACTTTAACTGAAAACTGCCGTGGGTTACAGGATAATAGGGGAACACCAACAGACATACAGGGTCCTCCTTGGGCAGGCGGGCCCCTGCCCGAATATCCAGGCTTGTCTCCCTCTTTGCTATTTCATGCCATCCTTGTGCTGTTCCCTCTGCCTAAACACCCTGTGCTCCTCCCCCTTACTCATCCTTTAAGACTCTGCTCCATTTGCTTCTTTTTTCTCCTGGAAACCATCACTGGATTCCCACCCTCACTCCTGGGCCAAGCGCTCCTCCTCTGGATTCCCACAGCACCTGTACATAATTCTGCCTAACTATTTTATAATGGCAGGATCCCTTTCTGCAGCTGTTTTGAGCACTCTGAGGTTGAGGGTGAAGTCGTGCTCGTGTTTGTAAGCCTCGCACCTGGCATGGTGCCTGGCATCAGCAGACCCTCACCTGTAGCTTCCTGAGAGGAGAAAGAGGAGGGACTGCATTTCTTCTAGACTCCAATTCTGATTCTCATTTCTTCCCCAGTCTGATTTCCTTCATCTCTAGACTGGGGCCAGGGCTTCTCTGAATGGCAAATACAGCAGCCTTAGGGTTTAATTGTTGTGGAGAGGAAGGCAGTTTCCCACTCCCCTGTTTTATAAGGTGTGAAATTCCACTAGTGAAGGGAAAGGAAAAGGGAATGTTCTCCGGGATCCTGTGTGGCTTTAGGATTGTGTCACTGTATAATTCTGCTTACAGTTTTGCATGCATGATACATGAATAGGTAACCTTTGGCTACCTTAAAATAGCCCTCGTCTTAGTTTTAAAAAGGATAAAATTATTTCATTACATCTAAATATAGGCGAAGAGTCTGTACCGATGCATAACTTAGGCAAATACATGCAAATCCCTTACAGACTGGGGACTGTGATCCTGTCCCTGAGTTATGTAATTCAGGTCTCTAGTGCTCCTCCTCCCTTGTGCCTCTGACCTTGAGCGACAGACTGTCATTGATCCAGTGGGTTAGCAAATCCTGCCAGCCTACCACGCAGGATTGCTGGGGGGGTCGGGATGTGAGCCGGCAGTGAGAGGGCTGTGCACAGAGCCGTACAGCCCTGTGGCGTGCGGGAGGGAGTCTGGGAGGCGGTGGACAGGGCCATCGTGGGAGGTCGCACCGGGCAGGCCTCCAGCTACTCCATTGGGTTTGCTGGGTTTGCTGGGGTTTCATTCCTCTCTAATTTTCCTTTTCCCCCTCCTCCCCAATCTGTTTTCCATTAAAAAACAATGTGTTCTCCTCTCTGCCTTTCGGCCTGGCTCCCTGAGCTGTGCCTGGCTGGGGCCTGAGAACCGGGCTGCATCTGCTCCTGCTTAAGGCACCCACTAATTCAAACCGAGGAAGGCGGGAGGCAGACTGGTCTGTGGGCCACCCCCCTCCTCTGCCCTTCTTCATGGATGGAAAATTTGGCCTCAGCCTGCCCTTGTGACTGGAAAAAGCAGGGTCAGCTCATCAAAGCAGAACAGGGTTGTTAGTTAGCTTTCCTTTTTCAGAGGATTATATTAGGAAGACGTGTCTCAGGGAGGGGGTTACCCAGCCCTGGCCAGCCCCAGCCAGAAAGTTGGGGGGTGGCTCCAGCAGGCAGGAGCCAGCCAGGGGCAGGGAGTGCTTTATGAGAGAGTGGTGAGAGATTGGGGAGGTGGGAGGGGGGTGACTGTGAGAGGGAAATGTGTGGAGGTGACAGGGCTGCTATGGATTGAGCTAGGCCAGGAGGAAAGGCCACAGGGAAGTGAGCGTTCTATGTCAGGCTGTGGTCTGCAGAAGAAGCTGGGGCCAAGCCTGCTGTGCCCTCTTCCCTGTCCTTCCTGTTCCCTGGGTTGAGGGAGGGAAGAGGAAGCATGTGAGGAGGGTGTGTGAGGGGCCTGCAGGGCGGCTGCTGGTGGGTCTGGTTTTCATGTCTCAGTCACTGAAGGAGGTTGGCTCTTTCCAAGTGGCAGCTGCCAAACCACCACAGGTTTGCCATCTTGGATATCTAGATTCTCCCACCGTGTGGTTGGGCCAAGGGTGTGGCGCAGAAGGGTGTACCCAGGTGGGAATAGAAAGGAGACTGGATGGGAGGCAGCTGAATTGGGGGACCACGGAGGGATGGAGCGGGAGGGAGGAAAGTGGTGTGTCAAAGCTGAGGCAAGACAAGGGTGACAGAAGGGGCGTTGACAACCTCCTCTCCCACCCCAGCACTGTGTTCTGTCTCTATTCAACAGCCCCAAGATCGTCCACATGCCTAGGCTACCTTCAGAGATCTGAGAGTTTTCAGGAAATAACTCTGGCAAGTCCTGGCTTTGTGTGCAGGGAAACAACAGAGACAACCACATCCAAGGGCACGGTGAAAACCTCTAAGCTTATATCCATTCTTCCTTGTTTTAGCAATGAAATTCGGAGTCTCCACGAGGCACCTGGCTTCTGGACACAAAACTATATTTCCCAGTTTCCTGTGCAGTAGCTATGGCTTTATATTGGAGTTTTAGCCAATGGGATAGGAGTGGAAGGAATGTGTGCCACTTCTGGGTAGGCCGCTCTTTGCTTCTCACTGATCAGGCTGGGGATGTGATGGCAGGACCTGGAGCAGTCAGCTTAGACCTCGAGTTTAAAGCTGCATGTTAAGGATGGCAGAGGGGAAGGACAGGGGCTTCTGCACGGTAGAACTGCCAAATTTAGCCCTGGACGCTCATATTAGGACTATCCCTGAGAAAGAATATGCCTCTTTCTCAATTAAGCCACTATTATTATAACCTTTGTTATAGCAACTGAACTTGTACCTTAACTAAACTACACACCAAATGTTGTTGAGCTCTTACTACGTGTCAGTCACTGTTTTGGGTGTTTTCATTTGAGCTTCACTACAACCCAACGAGTTGGTAAGCAGGACGGCTGTCCTGACTCTCTAAATACCCCAGACCCAGACCGGTCTCCTCTCTCCTCACTGCCCTCAACCCAGGCAAGGTGAGGTTCTTGGGGCCAAGTCCAGGTATCTGCCCTCCGGACTCGCATGGTCTCTGCCACACCCCAGGTGATGAGTTGAGGCACACACAAAGGACCCGCGCCTACGAACCTAGTCAGACAAAGACATAGAAGACACAACCCCACCATCACAGTTTTACAGGGAAGTAGAACAATACAATAATTCATGTGGAGTAGGAGTGGCGGTCACTTCCTGACGGCTGTGGTGGTGGGTTGCTTGCAACGGTCTGCACGCCACCTCTACCCCCACCCTTCCTTCCTACCCAGGAATGCCTATTGCAATGCAAGGAAATCAGAGTGACATTATTGAGAATGTAGTCTTGAATTTGCTATAATGTATTTATTTGCGTCTAAGTCTCACTCTATCACCAAGCTTAAAGTGCAGGGGCATAGTCACAGTTCACTACATCATCGACCACCTGGGCTCAGATGAGTTTTTCACCTCAGCTTCCCAAGTAGCTGAGACTCTAGGCATATACCACCATGCCTAACTAATTTTTTGATTTTTTTTTTTTTGTAGAGATGAGCTCTCTCTATGTTGCCTAGTTTGGTCTCAAACTTCTGAACTCAAGTAATCCTCCCGCTTCTGCCTCCCAAAGTGCTGGGATTACAGGCATGAGCCACTACTCCTAGCCTGCTCTAATTTATTTTTTTAAGGGTGAATTCCTCCAAATGTGCTATGAGCATTCTTAGCAACACATGTCTTTTTTTACCCCCACACCTGACTGTGGTAGGCCTGGTTGTCATGACATTGCTACGGAGAACCACCACCTGGGGGGGCTGCTTAGTGATGGATCAAGCCTCCAGTCGGCCAGCTTTTCCTTCTGTGGTCTGTGGGACCATAGACCAAGGAAAGTAGAGTATCAACTCTTCAATGTGGACAGAACTCACAGACATCATCAGGAAGGATGCCTGCTGATTCTGCCTTTCCCCTAAGCATCCCTTCTGCCTTTTTCTGCTCACAGCATCTTGCTTTCCCTTGGAGGAAGTGTCTCCTGCCTATTCCATGTGACTATGTCTACCCTCCCCAAAGATTAGGTACATGACCCAAATCAGACTAGAGTGTCTCTCCTGAGAACCCAATGTTGTGACCCAGGCAATCAGATGGAGAGCAGTTAGGACTGAGTTGATTCGACTCATGAGCTCTTACTATTCTGAATTTTGAGCAGACGTTACATAACTAATAAATTAGAGTAAGTTCAAATTTTTGCTAAACTGCTGTGACTTTCTCTTGCATTTTAACAGACATTCTTGAAGAGGTAAGAGAAGGATTGTACTACATACAGCAGACAGCTTGTGTCGCTGGGCTTGGTGCCTCAGCCCGTAATCCCAGCACTTTGGGAGGTCGAGGTGAGTGGATTGCCTGAACTCACGGGTTTGAGACCAGCCCAGGCCACTTGGTGAGACCTCATCTTTACAATAAATTAGAGAAAAAAATTAGCCGGGCGTGGTAGTGCGCGCCTGTAGTTCCAGCTACTAGGAAGGCTGAGGTGGAAGGATCACCGGAGCCCAGAAGGTCTACTCTGGGGTGACCATGAGCGTGCATGCCACTGCACTCCAGCCTGGGCAATGTAGTGAGACTCCAACTCAAAAAAAAAAAGAAAGAAAGAAATTGTATGTCTCTTACATGATGGGTGTGGCCTAGGGTCCTTCCTTCCCAGGCATGCTTCCCCAAATCTCCCTTTCATTCTGGGAGCTCCTAGTAATCAGAACAGCCACATTGCACAACATCAGGGGCACCATTCACATGCTGTCCCTGGAGTTGTGCATAGAGGCAGTCTTCCAATAAATTTCCCGTTGTTGCTTAAGTCAGCCTGAGTCAATTTTGAGTTCCAGCACTCAAACTGGAACATTTAGTCATTCTTCTGCCATCGAGCAACTCTGCCTTCAAATCATCTGGGAACCAGACCAGTTCCCCTTCTCCTCAAAGTGCCTCTATTTTAGAGATCAGAAGACTAACAAAATGGACTTTTTATAAAGAGGACCTAAGGCCACGCCAGATAAGAGTTAAGTCACATGCCTTACAGGTTACTCTGACTTAATAGAATAACAGACTTGCTTATCTAAACTTAAAACATTCCTTTCTGCTGACTCCACGTTTTTGGACAAAGCTTTACTGTTTTAACCAATTACAGATTAAAGAACCTCTGAATCCACCTATCACCTATAAACCCCTGCTTCAAGATATCTGCATCTTCAGGTTGAATCAATGTATACCGTTCATGTATTGATTTATGACTTTGCCTGTAACTTCTGCCTCCCTAAAATGTATAAAACTCAACTATTATCTGATTCCTCGGGTGCACTTTCTTGGGACTTCTTGAGGCCATGGCCACTCATATTGGTTCAGAGTAAAGCTCCTTTTTTTTTTTTTGAGACAAGAACTCACTCTGCTGCTCAGGCTGGAATGCATGGAATGCATATGTACAATCATGTTCACTGTAAACTCAAACTCCTCAAACTCCTGGGCTCAAGAATCCTCCTGCCTCAGCCTCCCAAGTAGCAAGGACTGTAGGGACACACTACCACATCTGGCTAATTTTTTTTAATGATTTAAAAATTTTTAAATAAAGATAAGGTCTTGCTTTGTTGCTCAGTTGATCTTGAATTCCTAGCTTTAAATGATCCTCCTGCCTTAGCTTCCCAAAGTGCTGGGATTAAAGGCAGGAACCACTGTATTCGGCCCAGAATAAACCTCTTTAAAATATTTTACAGAGTTCAGTTTTTCCATTAACATATTGATTATTTATGTTTTTTTAGATTCCATGAACTACCAAGTTCTTTTTTTGTCTAAGAGTTGAAAGCAGATTAATGCACCCTCATTTCACTGTATTAGTGTAAGCTGTCAAGTTTCCGTCTCTCCATGATGTGAGTAGGAGCAATGTCTTACTCATCTTGGCTTCCTCAGCATCTAACCCAGCAACTGGCATAGAGTGGGAGCTCAATCATGTTTTCAAGCAGTTAATAACTGATTCCCTGGGCTTGGAGATAAGCAGCGTAGTGCATGTTCAATTGACTTGATTTCTTGACAGAAACTCACTGAACACCAGGCACCTTTTCCACCAGCTCAAGGGAAATTCCTGAAACTTAGAGCATCTCCCACCATCCCCACCCACCTCCCCCGCCCACTGGCCTGAAGGGGGGCAGGTCTGTGGTTTGGTTCTGTGCTTCTGCCCAGGTAGAAAAGGAGCAAAACCTATCATAAGGATCGTGATTGCTGAAACAACCTGGCTGCAAAAGATAACCTCCTTGCCCTCTGCAATCGTTTTGATTCCTTTCTAGATAGATGAGAATGGAATAGGAGCAGGTCTAGTTGTGTCCTCCTAAAGAGGCCCTGGGAAGGTGGCCCTGGCTCTTCTTTCTTTTTTCATTTTTTTGAGTCGAAGTCTCACTCTGTTGCCCAGGCTGGAGTGCAGTAGTACGATCACAGCTCATGGCAGCTTTGACCTCCTAAGCTCAAACAATCCTCCCACCACAAGTAGCGGGGCTATAGGCACATGCCCCAAGCCTGGCTAATTTTTTTATTTTTTATTTTGTAGAGATGGTAGTCTTGCTATGTTGCCTAGACTAGTCTCGAACGCCTGGGCTTCAAGCTATCCTCCTGCTCCGCTCTCTCAAAGAGCTGGGATTACAGGTGTGAGCCACCACGCCCGACCTCTGGCTCTTCTTGTCCATGCCCAGGGCAGCTCCTGGACGGCAGCAGGGAAGCCATAGGGAAGGGTTCTTGTGAGGCATATCCAAGGTGTTGCTGTCCAGAACAGTGGTACTCAAGGCACAGGCATCCTTGCTGTGACTGCATGTCCTGCCTGAGCTTTGTTCCTTGAAGCCCCATTACTCTGGCTCTATACTCTCTAAAGCCTCCAAGTCTCCAGTGACACCAGAGGCAGGACACCTGGAAGCATGGCAGCCCATCCCCGCCTCACCCCTGCAGACTTTCTGGAAAGAGGGGTCTACTTTTAGCTGGAGTGCCAACCTGTCTGGCAGGAGGGGAGCTGGCAAGCGCCTGTGGAGTCTCTGGAGAGCAGTTGCCCAGTAGCCCAAACTGTGCATGGAGACAGCTCGCTCTTTCTCTGCCAGGAAGGATGAACTTCTGTACCCTCTGCATTCGAGGAACTCCATCACCCCTAAACTGTTTATGTCACCCATTCAAGTAGAAGGAGTGTTTCAGAGCTGGGAGAATTTGTTTGTATTTTCACAACTTAAAATGCTCTTTTTGTCAGCCCAATTTGCCAATACAAAAGGATGGCCTAACATTCAATTATGGAGAGAGGAAACACAAAAAGCAGACTAAGGCTTTGCAACATCAAAGTGGATATTATCTTTGGCAAAATGTAAAGAGATGTAGAAAAAAAGCCTGCTGGGAAGGTTTGGGTAATAATGGGCTTGTCAGCTGATCCTGAGGCCCCTTTTGGCTCTAAAGTTCTGGAGATTTCGATTTTTTCCTATATTTGTTCTGTTTTCTCTGTCTTCTTGCTGCATTTCTTTGTTTCACTGGCTTTGTTTCTTCTAAGCTCATCACATCTGCATGCTGATTTTTGTAAGAATCGTGAGGAAAGCCTCTCTCTGAATGGAAATTTTGGTAGCACAATGGGTGGACAGGGCAGTTGTGATTTGCAGAAATGTTACCTTGCAGCTATCCTAACTGCATGAGTATCTTCCTCCTAGGGAACATAGCTTTTTGTCTTGTTCTTTGGAAGGATAACCCAACCATTTATTGACCTATTGACCAAGAGATAAAATCAATATCGTTTATTTATCATTGTTATGCCAAGTGACTCGGGCATATGATCTCATTTAAAATTCTTTTTTTTTTTTATTTTTTGAGTTGGGGTCTCACTCTGTCACTCATGCTGGAGTGCAGTGGCATGCTCCCAGTCACCGCAGCCTCAACCTGATGGGCTCAGGTGGTCCTTCCGTTTCAGCCTTCCACGTAGCCAGAACTACAGACACACGCTGCCATGCCTGGCTAATTTTTAAATTTATTATAGAGGTGAGGTCTTGCCAAGTTGCCCAGGCTGGTCTTGAACACATGGGATCAGACAATTCTCTCACCTTGGCCTCACAAAGTGCTGGGATTACAGGCTTGAGCCACCATGTCCGGCCCTTAAAATTCTTTACAATCTAACTAGGAGATTTTATTCTCTTGTAACAGATGAAGAAACTGAGTCCTAGTAACTTGATGCTGTAACACAACTGGTAAGTGACTGAGTTAACAGTAGGATCAAAACCTTCCTGACTCCAGAATTTTAATGGGTTTGTATAACTGATTCCTTTTCCTGAATCACTTCCCTAAACTGTTCATATCATTCCCATTCTCTTCCCTCAAGGCATTTCAGGCCAGGCACAGTGGCTTATGCCTGCAATCCCAGCAACTTGGGAGGCCCAGGTGGTAGGATGGTTTGATGCAGAAGGACAACTTGAGGCAAGGAGTTGGAGACTGGCCTGAACAACAGGTGAGACCCCATCTCTACAAAAATTAGAAAAAGTAACTGGGCATGGTGGTGTGCATCTGTAGTCCCAGCTACTCAAGAGGTTGGGGTGGGAGGGTAGCTTTAGCCTAGGATCTCGAGGCTACAGTGATCTATGATCGCACCACTGTCCTTCAGCCTAGGTGACAGAGCAAGACCTTGTCTGGAAAACAAGGAAAAGGAATTTCAGAGTCTGTAGTCCCCAGTGCAGGGGGCTCTTAATCTGAGTTTGCAGAAGAGCTTCAGGGAATCAGTGAGTCCTATGAAACTGTACACATCTGCTATGTGTAGACATTTGTGTACATGTTTCTGGGAAGAAACACCTCACCTTCATCACATTCTTTTTTTTCTTTTTTTTTTTTTGAGTTGGAGTCTCACTCTGTCACCCAGACTGGAGTGCAATGGCCGCTCCCGGCTACCGCAGCCTCGACCTGCTGAGCTCTGGCAATCCTTCCGCCTCAGCCTTCCAAGTAGCTGGAACTATAGGCACGCGCTGCCATGCCCGGCTAATTTTTGATTTGTTGTAGAGAGGAGGTCTCACCATGTTGCTCAGGCTGGTCTCGGACCCCTGAGCTCAGGCAGTCCTCTCACCTCAGCCTTCCAAAGTGCTGGGATTACAAACGTGAGCCTCCACGCCCAGCCTCAGTTTTTTTGGGGTTTTTTTTTTGGGTTTTTCTGAGTTGGAGTCTCACTCTGTCGCCCAGACTAGAGTGCAGTGGCCGCTCCCGGCTACCGCAGCTTCGACCTACTGGGCTCTAGCGATCCTTCCGCCTCAGCCTTCCAAGTAGCTGGAACTACAGGCGTGCGCTACCATGCCCGGCTAGTTTTTGATTTTTTTATAGTGGAGATGAGGTCTCACCAAGTTGCCCAGGCGGGTCTCGAACCCGCAGGCTCAGGCAATCCACTTACCTCAGCCTCCCAAAGTGCTGGGATTACAGGCTGAGCCACCAAGTCCGGCCCTTCATCACATTCTTAGATGGTTATGAGACTGAATGTTGGTGTGAGATGGTGTATTCCAAGGAGCTCAAGCTTCACTTTAGGATAGTGGTTCCCAAACATTAGTGTGAATCGGTCAGTCTCATTCAGGGATTTTGTTAAAATGCTAATGCCTTGCTCCACCCCAGTGACTCACTGGTAGATCCGTGACCAGACCAGGAATCTGTATTTTATTACTTTTTTTTTTGAGGGGGTGGTCCCTGTTGTCCAAATGGAGTGCAGTGGCACGATCATGACTCATTGCAGCCTCGACCTCCTGGGCTCAAGCAATCCTTCTGCCCTAAACCTCCCGAGTAGCTGGGACTACTTGCGTGTGACACCACAGTCAGCTAATTGTTTGATTTTTCATTGAGACAGGATCTTGCTATGTTGTCCAGGGTGGTCTTGAACTTCTAGACTCAAGCCTACCAAAGTGCTTGGATTACAGGTATGAGCCACTGTACCCAGCCTGGATTCTGCATTTTTTTTTTTTTTTTGAGTTGGAGTCTCACTCTGTCGCCTAGACTGGAGGGGAGTAGCACGCTCCTGGCCACTGCAGCCTCGACCTGCTAGACTCTGGCGATCCTTCCGCCTCAGTCTTCCAGGTAGCTGCTACTACACCCGGTTAAGGTTCTGCATTTTAATAAGCATCTCAGTTGATCGTGATGCCAGAAATCTGGGACACACATCTCCATAGAATAGTGGATTCTTCTCTATGATGAGTCACTCTGTAGTTCCCACTCACTCTCCTGGTGACCTTAGACCCTGCAGTGAGCCCGCCATTGTACTGTAGCAATTCCTTTGAAAGGGATCCAGACGTTTTTCATTCCTCCCATGACAGACACCTGACTCTGTTCATGAATGCGAGGGTTGTGCTCCATAGACAGAGGAAATTCTGAGAATCGAGACAAATGAAAAAGAAATTGCAACAAATTCTTTCTAATGGAAATACTCAAGTTGTTAGATACTCCAGGACCAATGCCATTGAGGCACTACCTACTCATATTAATCTTATCCTGCCTCCAGCAGAGGGTTTGTTTTCTGTTTTATTTTTATTTTTTATTTTTTTGAGTTGGAGGCTCACTCTGTCGCCCAGACTGGAGTGCAGTGGCCGCTTCCGGCCACCGCAGCCTCGACCTACTGGGCTCCGGCAATCCTTCCGCCTCAGCCTTCCAAGTCGCTGGAACTACAGGCGTATGCTACCACACCCGGCTAATTTTTTGGATTTATTGTAGAGATGAGGTCTCACCAAGTTCCCCAGGCGGGTCTCGAACCCGCGGGCTCAGGCAATCCACTCACCTCAGCCTCGGGTCCTGCTGTGTTGCCTAGGCTGGCCTCGAGACTAGGAATCCTCTTGCCTCAGCCCCTGAATAGCTAAGACTACAGACACATGCACCCAGCCTGGCAGAGGATTTCTAAGATGATTGACATTGTCCATTCCCTAATCTTCATTGACACGAGTAGGATTGCTGGAGTTTTCAAACTGGATGCGTCTCTTGGGCATTCACAGAGCAGTCCCTCGCTAAGGTCAGAGGCTCTGCCCAGAGGCTTCAAAAAGGGCCTTTGTCCTGGTGAGCCCACTGAGTACCAGGAGGGAACCTCAGTCTTGTGGTTACCTAACGCTTCATGGCAGATGTGTGGGTCATTTTTTTTTCTGCCCTGGCCAGGCTATCCCAACCCCCTTTGTCTCTTTTCCTAACCTGAACAGAAAGCTGGTAGGCTGTGACACTCACTGCCATTTGGGCTGGGCATGGCTTGAATAACCACTTTATTTGTGCTGGATCAATTAAACGGTCTCTATCTCTCAGGGCTCTGAAATGAGGAGACTCAGAGACGCTAAACTGTCTGGAATTGAGAAATTATGTGAATTCAGGACTGAGGCAGATGTTTGGTTTTATTAGCAAACGGAATAGGAAGAGATTGTTGGGGAGTATGATTGGGAGAGAGACAGGGACTAGCTGCCAGTCCCTGTCCTTTCTGAGCTCAGTTTTGTTTCCTGTTCTTGGTTATGAAGCACCTCTGTAGTATTTTAATATGTCTCCCTTCCCCCCTTTTTTTGCTAAGGCAAGCTCACACGAATTTTATTTCTTGCAATCAAATAACACTTTACAATAGTGTTGCCCAAACTTTTCCATTGCATTAGAAAATGCTAATACCTGCACCTCACAAATTTGGCATGGCACAAGCATACATGCACAATTTCATGCATCCATATTTGGGGAGTTTTGCTTTAAGACATAAAGTAGGATTAGGAAGAGGGTTTGCATCAGTAGACCAACAAATAAAATGTAGCTTGGGCTGTGGAGTTGAAGTAGAATGTGACTTCCTACTAAGATGGAATAGGTGTGTGATACTTCCCTTCTTCTAGGACAGGTGGCCATTGGCTTTTAGTACTGAGGAACCCTCAACCTCTTAGAACCTAGCCATGGTCTGGCTCACTGTGATCAAAGCTTTGGTGGGATTGCATAGCTGAAAAACACTAGACTGACTGTGCTGGATCTTTCTTGCAGCCTTGCATCATGGAATACCACAAAAAAGGGACAAACTCCAGTCTAGGTTGCCCAGCTGAAGCACCAAGGGCATCTGTATAGTTCATCCCTTCGTGAGATGCTCTTTCTGCTCTGCTGGTATCAATGCTTGGAGCTTTGAGGGGTCCTGCTGAGAAATGATGAATTCATCTTGCCAAATTCCAAAAGTTGAATCCTCTGCCATGCCCTTTCTGTGGCTCAAGTTAATGCCTTAATTAGAAAAGAGAGAGGGAGAGAGAGAACTAAGAAGTGAGGAATCTGGGCCCCTTCAGAGAGTTCTCCACTGCATACCCTTCAAACTTCAGATGTATTCTATGCTAACGTACATTCTCTGAGTTGGACAAGAGTGTAGAGAGGTCTAGGTGTCAAACTTGAGAACAAATGTGAGAAAGGATACCCAACCCATTTTTTCCTATAAAATTTCAGTCATTAAAATAGTATGGTATTAGCACAGGAATAAATAATTTATTGCAGCAAAGAGTCCAGAAATGCTATGTAAATGGGAACTTTGTAAATTATTGTGATGGCATTTCAAATCATTGGGGATGAGGCATTGAAATTATTAGATATTAATTTGCAAATAAAGTAAAATTAGACTTACATCCTACAGCATATTCAAAAATAAAATTCCAAGTGAATTAAGATCTAACCATAAGGGAAGATCCAAAATAAAAAAATAATGTATTAAAAAAAATTGTAAGCCAGGCTCAGTGGCTCAGCCTGTAATCCCGCACCTTGGGGAGGCTGAGGTGAGTGGATTGCCTGAGCCCGCGGGTTCGAGACCCACCTGGGCAGCGAGACCTCATCTCTACAATAAAAAAAAAAAAAAAAAATCAGCCGGGCGTGGTAGCGCATGCCTGTAATTCCAGCTACTTGGAAGGCTGAGGCGGAAGGATCACTGGAGCCCAGCAGGTCGAGGCTGCAGTGGCCGGGAGCGGCCACTGCACTCCAGACTGGGCGACAGAGTGAGACTCCAACTCAAAAAAAAAAAAAAAAAAAAAAGAAAGATAAAAAGAAGAACAATCTAGTTACTTTAAAAGGTGATTTTTAACAGAACACAAACAACGTAGAAACACATCATACCAGTAAAATAAAATAAGACTGATTTTCTGCTATCTACCCATCACATTGGTTAAAGTTAAAATGCAAAATAATATATCATCAAGGCTTTTAGAAAATGGATGCACGTGTGCGCGCGCACACACATACACACACACACACACACACACACACACACACACATATTTTAGGATCTATCTTGTCTCCAGATGCACATATATCCTTGATAGGAATGAAAAATCTAAATTCTTACCAAGTTTTTGGAAGGCAATGTGTAATATCTATTACATTTTAATTCACTTTTCAGAAATTTATTCTATAGAAAAACATATGTACAGTCATAAGTAATGTATGGGTTTGGCATGGTGGCTCAAACCTGTTATCCTAGCACATTGGAAGGTCGAGGAGGGAGAATTGCTTGAGGCCAGGAGTTTGAGACCAACCTGGGCAACATAGTGAGATATCATCTCTACATTAAAAATAATAAGTAATGTATGGGTGCAAGAATGTTTCCTGTATCAAGAACAAAAAGACCAAAATAAAACTAGGCCAGTCCCTAGTTCTGCTGCTTTCTTTGAGCAAGGTAAAATTGACTAAGTTTACATTCAACAAATTACAATTCTGTCTTTCAGAAATTACACCCAATTTACTCTGATTGGAGCCTTAGGCATTTCTAAACTCTTCAGTCACATTTTCCAGAAGATATCTCAGTTTATTTCCTCATTCCCTGGGTATGTTTTGCTATTTTAACTCTAAAAGGGCAATCTTGTTATCTAGGACCCGTGTGTTAGCAATTACAAAATTGGTAAAATGCCACGTGAATTCAAGATATTATCAACTTTCCTTTCCCACCTTTGAGCTGAAAGGGCTATTGCTCTCATGAACTCACAGGGAAGTCACCAAGGCACAAGAATCCTGTGGAAGAGATGGAGGAGGGGGATGTGGAGGAGAAGGAACCAAAATATGCCTTATTAGTAAGTGCCTGTCACCATAAAAAGCAGTGGATTGCACCGTGGGCTGGTTTACTCCCCAGAGACATTTGGCCATTTCTGGTTGTCACAGCTAGGAGGCTGTTACTGGCACCTAGTGGGTAGAGGCCAGGCATGCTGCTAAATATCCCACAATGCACAGGACAGCTTCACACAACAAAGAATTATCCAGCCCATAATATCAATAGCCCCAAGATTGAGGATTGATATAAAGCACCTTGTGGATTATTTTAGTAATAGTTGCAACAACTCTATGAGGTGAGGGCAATAGAAAATCTCTTAATAGACGTTCACTAAATCAACTCACTAGCTCAGTTAACTGGTGTTCTCTGTTCCCTCCATAAGATACAAGGAGTGACAGTCCACAGCACACAAGATACTCAAGTCTAGCCAGAGGATGTTTGTGCACTTCTGCCTCATCGATACAGTTGTACTTACCGAGTTGCTTTTGTTGCTGGGTCTTGTCATTTTCTTATTACCGTAACTATGTAATTCAGTCACATAGTACAAAAATCAAAGTTACTCAATCTTGGTACTGACACAAATCAATGAAATATGAGTGCAGGTCAGGTGTGGTGGCTCACGCCTGTAATCCTAGCACTTTGGGAGGCTGAGGTGAGAGGATTGTCTGAGCTCAACGAGTCCGGGCAACTTGGTGAGACCTCATCTCTACAATAAATCAAAAAATTAGCCAGGTGTGGTGGCGTGTACCTGTAGTTCCCGCTAACTGGAAGGCTGAGGTGGAAAGATCACCTGAGCACAGTAAGTTGAGGCTGTGGTGGCCGTGAACATGCCACTGCACTCCAGCCTGGGCAATAAAGTGAGAGACTCCAACTCAAAAAAAAGAAAAAGGAAAAAAAAAGAAATATGAGTGCAAAGATGAAGGGGGTTGTTTCCAGAGTAGCTGGCATGACAGAGTCCGGCTATATTCTCACAAACCTGTATCCTCTAATTTCTGGGCACACACTTGGACTGTGTTTTCCAGAACTCTTTGCATTGGATGGGAGTAAGTTTTTACTTCTCAATGAGGAAATGGAGCAGAAGTGGTATGCTTCCACTTCTTATATTCTAGGCTGAGGTAGTTAAGTGGATGTACCTTCATCAGCCTCCCTCTCTCTTTCCCCTTCTTCTGCTTGATGCATCCAAAGCAGTGACCTTGAAAGCCACATATGGAAGGTTGCAGAGCCAAAACGGAAGGGCCTGTGTCCCTGAACCCTACTTGGAGGAAAACCACTCACCAATAAAGAACACCTGTTTTGGGCTTTATGTGAACAAGAAGCTTCTATTGTTCTTGAAGCATCATACATTTTTGGTTTGATTGTTAGAGCAGATACTGTTTCCTTAACTAATACAATGGGGTTGAAAGCTTTGGAAATACTTGAGTGAGTCCTTCAAATTTTACAGTTAAATTAGGTGTGGAAGAGACAATGGTAAAATACTGGGAACAAAGTCATAAACATCTACAAGAATTTTATGGTCATATTTATTGTGACAATTCTTTAAGCTTTGGGCCAGGCTTGGTGGTGCACATCTATAATCCCAGCACTTTGGGAGGCCGAGGTGAGGGGATTGCCTGAGCACATGGGTTTGAGACTAGCCTGAGTAACTTGGTGAGACCTTGTCTTTACAATAAAAATCAAAAAATTAGCCGGACATGGTGGCGTGTACCTGTAGTTCCAGCTACTTGGAAGGCTGAGGCAGAAGGATCACCTGAGCACAGCAGGTTGAGGCTGCAGTGACCGTGAGCATGCCACTGTACTCCAGTCTGGGTGACAGTGAGACTCCAACTCAAAAAAAAAAAAAAATTCTTTAAGCTTTTGCTCCATCTTGAAGAAATCATTGACTATTTGGCATGGCTCATACAAATAAATCATCTTAAAATCAAGCAAGCAAACCCCAGAGGCCTATCCTTATATCAAATGATTGACCTTTATACATGTACGTTTAGCTATTTTAAGTTGAAGCTAAATGTCTACAGTAAATATAAGCCAGGTGCAGTGGCTCATGCCTATAATCCCAGCACTTTGGGTGGTGGAGGTGAGAGGATTGCCTGAGCCCAGGGGTTCAAGACCAGCCTGGGAAACTTGGCGAGCCCTCATCTCTATTGTAAATCAAAAATTAGCCAGGCATGGTAGTGTGTACCTGTAGTCCCAGTTACTTGGAAGGCTGAAGCGAAATGATCTCCTGAGCCCAGCAGGTCAAGGCCGCAGTAACCATAATCATGCCACTGTACCCCAGCCTGGAAGACAGAGTGAGACTCTGGCTATTAAAAAAAAAAGAGTAAATATTTATCATTTTTTATGGTATCTTGCTTTTGCTGAATTTTAAAGATAGCCTACTTACCACTAGTCCCTCATTGAATGAGGGACCTTCCAGTGTTCTACCATTTTACAAGCTGGGGTTTCAGAAGGCATGGTGACTTTCCCAAATCACATGGCTAGCAAGTGGTAGAGCCAGAACTAGACTCCCACTACTCCACTGCACCCCATGGTGGCTGTTCCTCTTCTTAGAAGCTCTAGGAGTGCTGAGCCCAACAGAGGCCATGATTTCTGTATCTGGTAGAGAAGTGGGTTCTGGCATCCAGAGCCTTGTTACAAACAATGGCTTTTACAAACAAATGCTCCCATGGAAGTTACTCATTTGGCAAATGCTTTAGTTGACAGGGGTATTTAACTGCATGAAAAATAGAGCCAAGCAGCACAGACCCTGACTCTGTATCAGTCCTGCTCACAGTGCCCAGCGATGCTGCAGCCACTCATTCTAGGGAAATATTCCGGGTCTCAGGCTCCCTCTCGCTGACACAGAACTTTCTTTATGGTTCACAAGCAGATTTAGCACACATTATCTTGTCTGAATCTCTCAACTACCCTGTAAGGTAAGCAGGGCAGATTTAACAGAAAATTGAAGTCAATAGGGTTTAAGTAATTTCCTGAAGTCTCATGTCTACTGTGTTGCAGGGATCGAGATGAGATATAAGCCCAGGTCTCATACTTCCCAGTTCTGTATTTCTTCTGCCATACTGTGTGACCTTTTGCCACCACATCAAATCCCATTGCCCCAAAGCCCTGTGCTTCTTCAGTGGAGGCAGCCTGGAGCCCAGCTGAGAACACCTTCAGAGGTGGCCAGTCCTGTTTGAGTCAGGGCTCTGACTCTTGTGGCCTGAGTGGCAGCTTTTTCATCTTTTGCATGGAAGTCACTAACCAGATCAGCCCATTCATGAGTGGTAAAGATTGTGTATACATTTGGTAGAAGTCATGATTTTCAGTGCCTGGCTTGTAGTCGATGTTCAATTGCTGTCACCCTCACCCATATGCTCGCTACACTTGGTGCTGTGTTTGTTTATACCTGAGTGCTGATATCTGTGTCTGCACCTGTGCCTTGCTTTTCGCCCTTACAACTGACTAAGCAGGACTTTCTCTGCCTGACTAGAAGCTTCCCAAGAACAGGGACCATGAGTCTTTCATAAAAAATGCACCAGCCATGATGGCTCACACCTGTAATCCCCGCACTTTGGGAGGCTGAAGTGAGAGGATTGCTAGGGCCCAAGAGTTCGAGACCTGCCTGGGCATCATAGTAAAACCCCATCTCTAAAAAAAATTAAGAAATTAGCCAGGCATGGTGGCATGCGCCTATAGTCACAGCTACTCGGGAGACTGAGGTAGGAGGACCACTTGAAACTAGGATTTGAGGTTGCAGTGAGGTATGATTGTGCCACTGCACTCCAAAGACAGTTCAACACATTTAGGCCAGGCATGACGGCACACATCTTAACCCCAGCATATTGGGAGGCCAAGGCAGGATGATTGCTTGAGCCCAGGAGTTTGAGACAAGCCTGGGTGACATAGAGAGACTTTGTCTCAGTTCTTTTCTATTTTTTTTTTAAGTTGGAATCTCATTCATGTCCAAGCTGGAGTGTAATGACGCGATCATAGCCACCATAGCCTTGACCTGCTAGTCTCAGGTGATCCTTCTGTCTTAACCTTCCAGGTAGCCGGGACCATAGGCATGTTCCACCGTGCCTGGCTAAGTTTTTGATTTACAGTAGAGACAAGATCTTGCCATGTTGTCTAGGCTGGTCTTAAACTCCTGGGCTCAGGCAATCCTCTCTCAGCCTCCCAAACTGCTGGGATTATAGGTGTGAGCCACCAAACTTGGCCTCTGTCTCTATTAATAAAGAAAAAAGTAAAAAATAAAAAAAGGAAAAATGCTAGGAGGTACCTTCTGTCCTTGACCAGGAGCCAGGAAATCTGAACTTTAACCTTGTGTTACTTTCTTCCTCTGAGCCTCAATTTCCCATTTGTTTGACTAGATGATCTCTGAGTTCCTTTTGAATGATGCTATTCTATGGTTTCTAGATCTCTCATATGAGTCTGGAAGTTCTCTGAAGCTAAAGGAACTGTGACTTCTTCACCCACTGGATATTTCCCACCTCCAGCCCAGTGCCTCAGAAAGGGTTCTGCGTATTCACAAATGTTTAGGTGCACAGCACTGTGTGCCAAGCATGGTGCTACCATCTCGGGAGAGATATAAGAAACAGAAAATACTTCTGTTCTCCAGGATTTCTGCCTGCCAGAGACACTGAAGAGACAACACAACCATACATAAAAAGACTGAGGATCCTAGGCCAGGTGTGGTGGCTCACGCCTGTAATTCCAATACTTCTAGGTAGGAGAATGACTTGAGGCCAGGAATTTGAGACCAGCCTAGGCAACACAGCAGGATTCTGTCTCTACAAAAAAATACAAAACTTAGCTGAGTATGGTGGCTCACACCTGTAGTCCCAACTAGTTGGGAGGCTGAAGTAAAGGATCACTTCAACCCAGGAGTTCAAGGTTATAGTGAGCTATGATCACCCCACTGTACTCCAGACTGGATGACAAAGCTAGACCCTGTCTCTAAAACAAACAAACAAGTGAAAAAAGAACCTCAGGTTCCTGGTTCAAGCCCTGGGCACCTCTCAATTGGAGAAATACAAACAACCTCTTAACAGATCTTCTTATTTCTAGTACCTTCCTTTGTTAACTCGTTTCCCATATGGCTGCCAGATATAAAGAAATCCAAACCTGATCAGATCATTCAACCTGCTTCAAACCCTTCACTGACTCCCTCTCTCTTTCTGGTGAAAAACTGATCCCATTAGCATGGCTTTGTTCCTCAGTCTCTGCCTGGCTGGCAGGGCTCCATCATGATCACTCCTCATGTGCACCCTAGACTCTGGGCATGTGGAACATGTTCTCTCATCCCTGCCCTAGCATGTCCCTTCAGCCTCTGCAACCACTGTGACTTGCTTGACTAGCTCAGGAACAATCAGATCACATCTCTCTTACTTACCTCATTTCAACATTTGAGCCTGAGGTGCCCTTATCAGTACGACTTTCAGAATCTTCTTCTTAAGGCCTCCCACACCCCACTACTCTATGGCACACAATTGCCTAGCAACCTGGGGTTTGCTTAACCCAAAGAGAGTCGAGTGTGAGAAAAGGCAAAGGAGAGAAGAGAACAGAGTCATGCAAAATGAATCAGGCATGTTTCTTGGAGAAAGAGGCTTTGCACCAGGATTTAGACATGCATGAGAACTTGGGCAGGTGGTTTGTGTTGGCACTGGGGATAAGAGAACCCCCGAAGTATAGGGACAATAGCTATGACAGAAAAGAAGCAGCATTCCTGGCTCAGAATTTGGTGACATAAAGTTGGTAAAGCTTTCAGAAGATGGATGAACTCATTCACTGCTGATCTCGCTTCAAATTGGTATAGTCCTTGAAAGCCACACACGTGTTCATGTCTTTGATAAGTAATCCTACACACGAAAACTTATAATTCAACAAAACACCAAAAGATCTGAACAGTAATGTTCATAAAGGAATATATATATATATATTCCTTTATATATATATATATTTGTCAGGGTCTCACTCTGTCACCCAGCTAGAGTGCAATGGCATGATCACAGTTTACTGCAGCCTTGACTTCCTAGGCTCAAGCGATCCTTCTGCCTCAGCCTTCAGAGTAGCTGGGACTATAGGCCACCGTGCCTGGTCAATTTTCTTATTTTTATTTTTTGCAGAGACAAGGTCTCGCTATGTTCAACAGGCTAGTCTTGAACTTTTGGGCTCAAGTGATGCTCCCACCTTGGCCTCCCAAGTGCTGGAATGACAGGTGTGAGCTTCTGCGCTCAGCCTTAGCATTCTTTATAGTAGCGAAAATTTGAAAGCAATCTAAAGCTCAGCAAAAGGAAATAGTAAATAAAATATGAAACAGACACATGAGAAAGTGTTAGAAAGATGTTACAAATGATACTTAAGATTTGTATTCCGGACAACTTGGCGAGACTTCATCTCTACAATAAATCAAAAAAATTAGCTGGGCATGGTGGCGCATGCCTGTAGTTCCAGTTACTTGGAAGACTGAGGTAGAAGGATCGCCTGAACCCAGCAGGTTGAGGCTGCAGTGGCTGTGAGTGTGCCACTGCCCTCCAGCCTGGGTGGCAGAGTGAGACTCCAACTCAAAAACAACAGCAACAACAACAAAAAGCTGTATTATCCAAAAACCACTCAGCAGATTCTGATGAAGGGCTCTGTATTCAACTGCTACAGCTGACAGAAGGCTCACCAATGACCACAGACTGAGTATCTTAGTCTGGGAGCTACAGTTCTGTGATCCTGGAGATGGCAAGGGTGGTTCCTTCTGGGTCCCCTCTATTTGGCTTGCAGGTGGCTTCTCTTCCCTATGTCTTTACATGGTATTCCCTCTGTGTCTGTGTCCTAATCTCTTCTTTCTTTAAAAAGTATTTTATTTTTTAATTAAACATTTCTTTTTATTTTATTTTTTTCACATTTGTAGAGATGGGGTCTGGCTATGCGTCCAGGCAGGTCTTAAACTCCTGGCCTCACATGGTCCTCCCATCTCAGCCTCCCAAAGTGCTGGGATGGCAGCAGTGAGCCACCATCTCACTCTTGTCTAATCTCCTCTTTTTATAAGGACACCAACAATGTTGAATTAGAACTCACTCTTATTACTTCATTGTAACTGAATCACCTCTTTCAAGGCCCTGTCGCCATATACCGTCACATTCTGAGGTACTGTAGGTTAGGACTTCAACATATGAACTTTGGGGGACAAAGCCCAGCCTATAACAGGATTGTTTTTAAATCTGGGGCTGTGCTATGGGTTTAGGATGAAAAGGATTCAGCCACTGGTTGCCACACAGGTATGAACAAAGAAAAGCCTGTCTTTGACGGAAGGATAGACTCTGATAGGGAAAGCCAGGGGGCTTCCACAGTCTTTGCAAGAGTAGTTAGGGTGAAGGCCAGAAGTAGGGCACAGACAGTACCTAGCATATGTGAAGTGGAACTTGGACGCTGTGCACACAGGATTAAGGACTGTCATCACAGAGTGTCTTTATGTTGTCTCCCACTTTCCTTTAACATTTATTCAGCTTGAAAATTTTCTTCCTCTGCTCCTACACAAAAAATCATGTTTCCTTATGACTTTCTGATCACTCTTAGGTAAGTCTTTTGGGTCATGTTAAGTTATCAAACTCTGTCCCAATTTAGAAATTACAACGTCGAGCCTCACATAATAAAGCTTCCAAGTTAAGTTACAGCCCTATGCCTGGGCGGGCTTGTCACCAGTGGGATGTCTGGGGCAGGTATCTGTGTGATGGGCTTCTCTTTTTAAGCCTACCTTTCCCTTCCACACCTCCTCCCTGGCTCTGCCTCTTTTTCCCAACACTCCCGGGTTGGGATAAAGATAAACTGTTCTTGTGCACACGTGATCTCCATGGCTAGAACAGGCTTCTAGGCTCTTGGCTGGGAAGTGGTAGCAGTCACTAGGCTGTAGGGGATAGAATGGCCTAGAACAGCTCCTTGTCAGCTGTGGACCCGTCCGCCAGAAGAAGAGAAGGTAGAGAGTTGTCACTCAAGACCTTTAGTCTGCCAAGGAGATGACACAACCTGGTGTGTGGTTTCTCAAATGGCCATCTTAACTTCAGCCTGCTCCCAATCATTCATTCTCTCATGACTGCAGCTAGCTCTTACGAGAACCTTTCAAGGAAAGAAGTCGTCAACTTCAGCAGAAACTGCAGTGGAAATTGATTGAGCTTCTGGGTCCACATTTAACTTGACATTCTCCATGGAAGCAATAGGAGACGTTAGAAGTGGTAATCCTTATGAAAGTGAAGAAGGTCAGCCCTTTCTGGAGTCTCATGGCAGATAGGTACTGGGGCTTCAATCTGCAGACCTCCGACCTGAGAGATGTTGCATGATTCACTTGAAGGAGGCATTGTGGGGCTAAAAACAGGCTTTGGTGCCGCACACCTCAATTCTGATCCCATTTCTACATTAATTTGCTCTATGTCCTTGAACAAGTCACTTAGTCTCTCTGGACCTTAGTTTTATTTTATCCAGCAGATAATAAATTTTTACTCATGAGGTTGTCATGACAATTACAACACATGAAATATACCAAAGCATCTACCCTGTATCTGGTACACGAAAGGTCTTTAATGTTATTTCCTTCCCCTTTCCTGATTAACGCTGAGATACAGCCTTTTTGGGGTCTGAATGAAAGACCACAGTCATCTGAGACGCAGCAGAGCCAATTCCCCAGCAGTCAAGGCCGTGTTTAGAGTTTCCAGGACCTGAGGGTAATGCAAGTAACACCAACACCATCAGGAAGGATAAAGTTAGGGTTATCAAAGCAGAGATGCTTCTTGAGCCTCCAGTTGCTGCTAGTGCTTTGGGCCAGCCCTGGTTAACAGAAGGCTCACCCTCTGAGCACATGGAGCCTTGATAGGCATTGACTGTGTCCTTGGAGTTGAGATCCTAGTGACCTTGCCAGGAAAGTACATTGCCTGTTTTCCTCTATCAGCCTCCAGCTAAGTGGCCAGTTTCCCATTGGACTTGTCACTGCTTCTCATGCTGGATTCAGATGGGTGGGGATGCATTCTCTACTCTACCTGTTTCCATGAGAGATAACTTGTCCAGGGAAACACTCCTGGTCTCTCACCCTAGCAGAGGAGCAAGGGAGTGATGTACCTGATTAGCGATCTTAAGGAAGGAGGTGAACATAGGTGGTGAGCCCTTCCTGGATTCTACCTTGTGATCTGCACTCTGAACTGCTCCCTCTGCCATGTGGTGAGCCGAGCAGAGATGCTCTGGTTTTCTGGAATAGGCTTGCTGTGTGGGGGTGGAAGGGGGTCAAAGGATAATTTTCAAAGAAGTTAAAAAATTACTTTCATACAAGTATAGAATGAATATGTTTCAAAAATCTGTTTAACTCATTAACAAGGAAACCAGCGGTATGTTAAAGCTGGTTTTTGTTTTTTTTTTTTAAGAAATGAGTTCTTGCTATGTTTCCCAGGTGGTCTTGAACTCCTGGGCTAGAGAAATCTTCCTGCCTAAGCCTCCCAAAGGGCTGGGATTACGGGCATGAGCCACCAAGCCCAACCTAATGCTGGTTCTTAAGAGTATTTGATGAACAGATATTTATATAATTAGTTGGGAAAGGAATGCAGAAATAAGTTTATTAAATTAGATGCAAAACCAGTTCATATCCTATAGTGTAATAAAATTGTAGCATTTGCTGTTATCTTTCTATCAAACAGAAATAATTTGCACCTCTACCAGACAAAAATCTCCATGTAATGTTAATGAATAATAATGATAATGAATAATAATGAATCTGGACCCTAATATATATGAAGTCAAACAAAGATTCATTTCTCCTAGTGAATGAAATAAATCTTGGTGGGTTTGTTAGATATGTCACAGCATAACACATTCCTTACTGTTTTCGTGAATTTTGAGAAGACAAGCAGTCATTTTTTGCATTGTTTCCAAGATTTTGATAATTTGGGGTTATTCTTAACAAGGGATAAATTTAGTATCAAGGGGAGGAAATATCAGCAAGCACATCTAAATATTTTGTTGAAATAGTTTTTTTTTGCCATTTTCATCTTTGTAATTCCTGAGTCCATCATTACTTCCCCCCATCTACTTGGGTACATAATAGAAGAGTGTTATTTTACTGAGCCCTCCAAACCCAGTGGGTATCGTCTTCCTTCCATGAACCCTCATGTGCCTGTCTCCCTGGCCAACTCTGGGCGGGTGGCCCAAATCTTGTGGCTCCCTCCCTCTGCCAGTCTAGGAGGCACCATCAATTCAGCTTTCAGATTATGAGAGCACAGGAGAAAACAGACATTCATTCTCTGCTATCAATTTGCCGAGACACCAGTTTAATAAACAAAATAAATATCTTTTCTCAGCATTATCTCCCATTATGAATACGTATGAGCTCTTAGCACTTTGGGAAGAGGCAGGTTTCTGGGGACAGCTTCTGAGTTTGGAGCACCCCAGGTGGAGAATGGCAAAGGGTTGCATGCTCTATGCTTTAATCCCCTGCAAAGCCCCACCTCTAAGCTGGTCCCCTGAAGAGGATTGGGAGGAAATGAGATTGGGTGAAGAGCCACATTCATATAATCAGTCAGCACTTAGTGAATGTCTATTATTGGACAGTTATAGAGTTAGGAGCTGATGTTGCAAAAATGACCAGGATATATCATCTTGGTCCTTTACAAGTTCATGGTCTCCCAGAGAGAAAACTATAAAGAAGCAAATTACAAACACAATGTGATACATACAGCAATAGAAGCATGTGTGTGATGTAGGGGTTTGTTTATAGGACGGCTTGGGGTGGGAAAAAAATACAAATTGCTAGCAGACACACCTAGTATCAAATTTCAATGCTACCACTTAGTTGAATGCTTTAGACAACTTATTTATAAAATGAGGTCAATGACTTCCTTACTGTTTTTGAGTACTGGAAATAATGTATTTCATGCATTAAATATAGTAGCCAGCATATAGTTGGCACTCAATAAAATATAGCTATTAATGATAGGCATTGATCGTTTCTTTTCTATTTAGGTACAATAAGTAGCTCACAATAAAATTGCCCTTTGTAATGTATAAGTCACTTTCACATCCATTTTCTCAACACTGGGAAGGAGAGAAGGAGGTATTTTGGGCCTCATTTCACAGATTATGAGCAAGGGACTTGGAGAGGTGAGATGCCTTGGCCAAGGCCACACAGCTGGTGTGGAAATGCTGAGACAGAATGGTATTTTGGGGTAGGACAGAGAGCTAACGAACCATTATCACTTAGCAGGCATTCTTCTGCCATAACCGAATTTACAGGCCCCAGTGCTGAGAAGGGGGACCAGCAGGCAGGAAGAAGTCAGTGTGGCCTTTGCCAACACAGGGATAGTCAGAACCTGGTGGAGGTCACAGAGCCTACTGGGAGTAACACAATCAGAGGATGAAAGCAAATGGGATCTCATATCTTTTCTCAAGAAAGAGCTTCAGACAGGAGCGACCAAGACTAGATAAATGTCACCATTTCTGGAGCCTTTGTCATTTCCCCTTGCTTTGTAAGGTTACCCTCCTGTCTCTTCCCTGAGAGGAGTAAACTCCTAATAAGGAAAACCACCTATCTGCATGCTTTGGGGGCAGCAAGAAAGCAGGAACTAGGGAGACAACATCTCACTGCACAGAAAGAGAACCCCAAGGGGTGTGTGGGTGGTGGCAACTTTTCAGGGAATACGCAGGCAGACTGAGTTTCTGGAACATTCCAGAGGCTGGAAAGGAGAGGTGAGAACACAGGAACCACAGGCCAAAAAGGGGTCCAGGAGTTTCACGGTAGAACAGCCACCTGGATGTCCACCATGTGGAACTTTTCAGACTGAAAAGCTGAATCCAGACTCTTGTCCTCAACCCACACATTCCCATACAAAAGCAGCTACATGATCCCTGTATGATGGAGGGGCTCAGAGGCAGAAGGTCTCCGGGAGCTTTCAGAGAAGTTCTGAGAAGTGTAGACTATTCGGATGTTGGTTAAATCTGCTACTGGGTGAGGGGAAGAAATCTAGAGAAGATAGTCCAGAGGAAGTTCAGTTCGAAGAATCAGGCTCACCATGGCGTGTGCAGAAGCCCTCTCAAGCAGCAAGACCTTGGAAAGAGCAGCAGTGTGGGAGTGGCTGGATTCTGATCCTGGTCCCGGCACTGTCAATAACTACTCTGTGCTGCTCATTCATGAAACTTCCCAGACCTTGCTGTCTTCATCAGTAAAATGAGGAAAAATAGTTCCAACCTTCTCCATTTCATAGTATTTAGAACAAGAACCAACTAAGATAAATGTTGAAGAGCACTGGGAATTGTAATAAACTCTGAAGGGTTAGAAAATAGTTTTGAGTTTTTTTTCATTTTTGTTTTTTAACTTTGAACTTTTTTATTTTAGAGATGTAGGGTCCAGTTCAGGGTTAGGTATACAAATGTTCATTATGCAGGTACCCTTGTTGATGAGGGTTTATTTTAATTAATTTTTAAAAATCACTGTCTAACCCACTAGGTCATTAATTGCTGACTTGGAGAGCTCTGATCCTGGGTACTCTGGGCTTATTTACCCATCTAGGCTGGATCCTGGCAGAGAAGCCTGAGGTGCTAGAATCACACTTCTCCATTTCTCTTCCATTGCTGTCCCACCCCACGTGTTCCTTTCCCCACCCCCAGCAGCTGGGCGGACAGCTGTGCCACAGCATGTGATGGGTGGCTGATTGACAGCTTGGCAGCATGTTCATAATGAGATCTAATTTTCCTTCCAGCATATAATCACTGCATTCCTGTCTGTTTGGGGGTCTGCGATGGGGGTGGGCCAGGAGTTGAGCAGCCAATTTCTATACCATTCAGTGTTGGAACAGAATGGTAGATGCTTCATTTGCTGGAGCATGGATTCAGGTTAGACTTTAGATAAATTAAATTAGCCAGAAGATCTGAGGAATGAAAAGGGGAGGGACTGTGTGAAGTTCTAAGGTTTCTCTTCTAAGAATTTTTGCTCTTTTTTTCTTAAATATTTTATAGTAAATTACAGACATTATGATTTTTCATCCGTAGATACTTCAGTTTGCATCTCTGAAAGATTAGGGCATTTTTTTTTACAAGGTTAGTCAAATGAAATTAGGGCACTTTTGATGAAGATGTGTGTATGTGTGTGGTGTGTGTGCGTGTGTGTGTGGTGTGGTGTGTGAGTATATGTGGTGTGTGTGATACATAATGATATGTGTGGCTTGTGTGTGGAATGTGGTATGTGGGTATGGTGAGTGGTATGTGAGTGTGGTGTGTGTGGTGCATCATGCATGTATGGTGTGTGCATGTGTGGTATGTGAGTGTGTGTGGTATATGTGTGTGGTTTCTGTGCATGCGTGTGTAGCGTATGAGTATGTGTGTATGCGAGTGTGATGTGTGGTGTGTGAGTGTAGTGTGCGGGCATGTGTGTGTAGTGTATGAGTGTGTGTGGTATGTGAATGTGGTGTGTGCACATGTGTGTGTGGTATGTTAGTATGTGTGGTATGTGTGTAGTATATGAATATATGTTTGACATGTGAGGGTGACGTGTGTGGTGTGTGGTGTGTATGATGTATGGTGTGTGTGTGTGTGTGTGTGTGTGTGTGTTATAACGTGCAGGCGCACACACTTTTGGGGAGGATGGTACTGCCCTCCTCAGAGGCAGGGTAATGGACCACAGCCAAGCCCTCAGGGAGGGGAAGTGACCCAGCTGGGGAAGGGAGCAGCTGGGGAAAGTTGACTCAAGGCAAAGTTCCCTGCCTCTCTTCTGCCATCACTGCCTTTCCCCTAGGCGCTCAGTATCCCTGGCCAGGGACTCTGGAATCTCTAACCGGGAAAGCTGGGCAAAGTCGAGTGCTGAGCATGGTACCCAAATTGCAAATCAATGAAGTCTGAATTAAATATCGATTTCCCCCCTTTCCTTTCGGGGAAGTTTCTTGAGAGTAATTGGCTCGCTGGTTTTGTTTTTTTTGCTATTTTATTTTTCATTCCGATCCTTAAACACTCTATTGCTGAAAGATTAATCCTGCCAGGCAGAGCCAAGTCCTCCCCTCCCCTTCTTCCTCCCCCACTCTGGTAACTTTCCTTTCCACAGATGCAATGTTGGCCGGTGGGAGAAGTGGCTCATAAATATATGACTGTCTTCCTTCAGCCCACGAGGCTGTGACTGGGCAAAGGGCAGTCACCCCGCCCCCAGATGCCCCTTGGCTTGGACATTTAGTCCCGGAGGGAGGGGGAGACACCAACCCAGGCCAAGATAGTTAGGAGTTCCTGGGCCTGAGAAACAGTATGGTGTTCCCTCACTGCCCCCGCATGTAACATAACGTTAAACAGGAGATGAATTAAGGAATGCCAAAAAGCAGTTGGTTTTTCTCATTTTTTCTTTTCTTTTTTTTTAGTCTGGGTCTCACTGTCACTCAGACCGGAGTGCAGTGGCACCATCACCACTCACTGCAGTCTCCACCTCCTGGGCTTAGGTGATCCTCCTGCCTCAGCCTCCAGAGTAGCTAGGACTACGGGTGCGTGCCCCATACCCAGCTAATTAAAAAATTTTTTTTGTAGAGAAGAAGTCTTGCTGTATTGCCCGGGCTCAACTTAAACTCTTGGGCTCAGGCAATCCTCCCATTTTGGCTTCCCAAAGTGCTGGGATTACAGGGTAAGACACTGGATTGGTCACTGTTAATAGTTTTTGATGTCCTGCTTTGCAGAGGTTCCTGAAAATGCTCAGAGCGCTGGGTGTGGTAGGAGGGCGAGCCCATTTCTGAGGGAGGCTGGAATCCTCCACCCCTGACCTCCCTGGAGAACCTGCCAGGCTCAGGCAGCGAGACGGGCCCCCACCCCATCCCCAAGCCCCATTCTCTCTCCTCCTGTGTGCCAGCAGTTTCCTGGGCCTCCTGCATTTTCAGTCAGCAACTGGCTCTGGCAGCAGAAAAAGAAAACAGTCAGGTCTCTATTCCCGGAGGACCAGTCTGGAGGGAGGCTGTTCCAGGATGAGCTTGTTAGCAGAGAAATTTAATTACTGCCTCCCACCAGGCTGAAAGCTCTGCATTGCCATAGAGCCTCCCTCTGGAGTACACCAAATTCCTTATGGGAAGCTCTGTGGGTCTCCAGGTGAAGATGTGGAGCACAGGAACTCTCAGGCTGGTCCAGGAGGTTCCGGAGTCGCCCCCAAGAGGAGACCCAGGGATCTAGCCTCTGCTTCCTCTCACTCTGCTTCATTCATCTTTGAGGAACTTCTTCAGCCTCAGACACTGGGATGGGCCAAATCTGGGTTTGAATGGCGGAGGGCTCACGCATTCTAAACACTTACTGAGGCCTATAGCGTGCCAGGGGTGTTAAGGGAAAGAATACCAGGATGAAAACAACCTGTGACCTGAATAGCACCTCCCTGGGAGACAGACATAGAAGTAATTGTGATCTAGCATGGTAAGTGCTATGATGTGTCTACCCACTGAAGCACATGAGAGGGACCTGCTATGAGGGTGGGGTGGGGTGCAGAGGGTCAGAGCTGCTTCTAAGCTGATCCTTATGAGTGGGTGAGCCAAGTCAAAAAACACTGGGGGAGCCCGGGTGCAGTGGCTCATGCCTATGATCCCAGCACTTTGGGAGGCCAAGGCAGGAGAACTGCTTGAGTCCAGGAGTTCGAGATCTGCCTGGGTAAGGTAGTGATACCTTGTCTCTTAAAAAAAAAAAAATTATGCCGGGTTCGGTGGCTCAGCCTGTAATCCTGCGCCTTGGGAGGCTGAGGTGAGTGGATTGCCTGAGCCCGCAGGTTCGAGACCCGCCTGGGCAGCAGAAAAAGAAAACAGTCAAGCCCTCATCTCTACGATAAATAAAAAAATTAGCCAGGCATGGTAGCGCGCACCTGCAGTTCCAGCTACTTGAAAGGCTGAGGCGGAAGGATCGCCGGAGCCCACAGGTCAAGGCTGCAAAGGGAGGGAGACCTTAGAGATGCATGTGTTGTCTGAACTGGAGAGTCTGAGGCTGAGAGGGCTGATGGGGCATGCAGGTACACCGAGGGGTCAAACTGCAGAGGCAGGCTGCTCGAGTGTGCGGTGGGCTGTATGGTCAGGGAATTCTAGATGGTGGACCAAATAGGACCAGTTTCAAGGGGATTTGGGGAGGTCATGAGCAAATGAAAAGATCTCTACAAATTGTTTAGCACAATGTCTAGCCTGGGGTTAGCAGTCTATATATTTAACTGATATTATTACTGATGAGTTATATGACCTTGCAAAAGTTTATTTATTTATTTACATTTTTAGAGTCAGGGTCTCCTTTTGTCACCCAGGCTGGAGTACAGTGACCTGATCATAGCTCACTGCAGCCTCAAACTCCTGAGCTCAAGGAATGCTCCTGTCCCAGTCTCCTGAGTAGCTAGGACCACAGGTGCATGCCACCATGCTGGATTACAAAAGTTAATAGCTCTCATCCTCAGCTGTCTCATCTGTAAAATGAGTTGGTTTTTTTTTGAGCTGGATTTTCACTCTGTCACCCAGCCTGGAGCGCAGTGGAATGCTCAGTTACTGCAGCCTCGACCTGCTGGGCTCAGGCAATCTTTCCACCTCAGCCTTCCAAGTAGCTGGAACCACAGGCATGCACCACCACACCTGGCTAATTTTTCTTGATTTATTGTAGAGACAAGGTCTTGCCAAGTTGCCCAGGCTGGTCTTGAACCCCTGGGCTCAGGCAATCCTCTCACCTCTGCCTCCCAAAATGCTGGGATTACAGGCTAAAATGAGTTTTTAAAAGTCTCTTCAGAAATAAGCAGGTTGAGGGATTGCCTTACTGACTTGAACTTCTCAGTTCCTAAAGCAGTGCCCCATATGCAAAGGTTGGTCTCTTTTCCTTTCCTCTCTTCCATTCCTGCAGCCCCACTTAGGACCCACATACCTGAAAAGGGTAGCAGCTATTTGTTTTACTTTCAGTGTAGGGTACATTTTGCTCTATACTCACCTTCCAAAAATAGATCCGACTCCAAGTTCAGCACTCTTTCCACTAAACTCCAGTTGCCACAACATATTTTTAGTCCAACGATTACGTATAGATTTTTGCCTAACAAATTAGCAATGTGTTAAAAAAAAAAATCCAGTGGTGGTAAGAATACAGAGAAATGGGAATGTGTATACATTGCTAGTATAATGTTTTAGATGCAGTATATAAACCACTAAAACTCTTGAGGATAGCTAACTGACATTATGTATCAAAAGTCTAAAAATGGCGGGGCACAGTGGCTTATGCCTGTAATCCCAGCACTTTGGGAGACTGGGGCAGGGGGATCACTTGAGGTCAGGAGTTCAAGACCAGCCTGAGCAATATAGGGAGACCTCATCTCTACCAAAAAAAAATTAAAAACCTAAAAATGTTTAAGTTATTTTTCCCCCAGAAATTCTTGATTCTGACAATCAATCTCAAGGGAATAATCCTAAATACTCAAAAAACTTGTTGCACAAATGTATTTGTTGCTGCATTACTGACAATAAGGAAACATTGGAAACAATCTGTATAGTCAATCCTGAAAGAACAGTTAACTAAATTATGGTAGAGCCACCTCCACAAACTTAAGCGGTACCTAAAATAGTCAAATTCATAGGAACAGAAGGTAGAATAGTGGTTACCAGCACCCGGGGTTGAGGGGAGCAGAAAGTTGTTTAAAGGGTACAGAGTTTCAATTCTGCAAGATAAAAAGAGTTCTGGAGATGGATGGTGGTGATGATTGCACAATATGGAAATGTACGTAGTACAACTGAACTGTATACTTAAGTAAAAATGGTTACAGTGTTAAATTTTATGTGTTGTATATTTTGTACAATTAAAAAAACATTGAAGACTAAAAACACATTAAAAATTCTCTTTTCAAAAACTCAACTGATTCAAATAGAACTTGTCTGGAGTTTGGAATATAAGATAGTGAGTGAGGCTAACGAGAACATCCATTCATTCATTTATTCATTGTATGGTGAAGCAAGCATATATGTATCAGCCACTGTGCGAGCTATGGGACACACAGTGCGACAAACAAGACAGCCCTGGATTCTGCTGACCCATTTTTCTCAATTTTTTTTTTTGAGTTGTAGTCTCACTCTGTCACCCATGCTGGAGTGCAGTGGCACACTCATGGCCACCCCAGCATCGACCTGCGGGGCTCCGACGATCCTTCTGCCTCAGTCTTCCAAGTAGCCGGAACTATAGGCACACGCTACCGCGCCCGGCTAATTATTTATTTATTTTTATTGTAGAGATGAGTTCTTGCCAAGTTGCCCGAACTGGTCTTGAACCCGCGGGCTCAGGCAATCCACTCACCTCCACCTCCCAAAGTGCTGGGATTCCAGGCTGAGCCACCGAGCCTGGGTCAATTTTTCTTAATGTTAATCTGAACCAGAGGACTTACAGTTCTAGAGAAATCCACTAAACTGCCTGAGAGAGTATAAGCGGATGCCTCATGTGCCCTGATTTTCATGTTGGAGCTGGGTGTCTCTGCTAGTGAGGTGCCTGGGTCCCTCTGCTAGTGAGGTGCCTGGGTCCAGGTGAGTGAGGTGGGAAGGGCCATCTCTCACGAACCCCTCAGTTTTATTCCTATTTCCAGAAAAACTCATCTTCTGGAAGGGGGTAGCTGAGCAGAGGAGCTCACTTATCTTCAGGCTTTTAAGAGCAGATGAGACACATGGAGTGGCCAGGCATGTATGTCACCAGAGAAGCACTCTGGGGGGCTTCTGGGTTGGCGTCATGTTCCCACAGCCATGAGGAGTGCGTGGCCTGTGTTCAGGACTTTGCCAAAATGGAGGAGAAAGGGTGGGAGTTGTTCTGCCACAGGCCCAGGCCTCTTTTGCGCTTGTTGATGCTGGCTAGAAAAATGATTTTAAAAATTCCCCAGTGTCTGGGATGGGTAGTGAAACACAAATGGGGAGAGTGTAGTGGTAAATGTCATCATTTGGAGGCGCTGGGAGTGAAAGCATATGGCGGTAGGACCCCGGGCAGCTTAGTGCTCCAGTCTATGCCGTTTATTGAGTGTCTACTGTGCACCAGGCATAGGGGTTGCAAAAGCTGTATAGAAACAGTGTAAAGTTGGGCCACCTGGTTCAAGTCCTGGACCTGCCACTTAAGTTTGTGTCACTTTGGGTAAATTATTTAATCAATTCTGTGACTCAGTTTCCTCACCTGCAAAGTGGGGATAGCATCATCTACCTTGTGGGCTGTTATGGGCACGATATGAGTTTATATGTACAAATCACATTAAGCAATGCCTGACATGTGGTAAGTACCATGGAAGTTTCTATTAAATGAGATTCAACCAATGATGGGCCCCCTGCTGCCCAGGAAGTGATAGACCCTTGAAACTTGAGCCCTAAACCCCAGACTCAGGATTGGCAGTTGTCTTCCTCTTGTCTCCAAGTCCTCCTCTTTTTCCCCACCCTCCCTCCTAAGATCCCTTGCCTCCTCCCCTGAAGGCAAGGACCTTTTATTCAAGCGAGCGGGTGGCCAGGCAAGGAAAGAAGTGGGTGTGGGGGCGACGGAGCCCTACGAGGCTGGAGCAGGGTGAGGCTGGCTGCTCTGGCTGGCTGCGTTGCCTCCTGTTGGGGCTCCGGGAGGGCACGCCAAGACGGGCGGATGCAGATTAACATAATCACGACATTACCAGCCCCACACACTCCCCCACTCTGGCCCCTAATGGTGATGATTCTACTTATTAGAGCCTCAGCTGCTCATGGTTATGGATTCTCTCGGCTGCAGCATTTTAATCAGGGACTGGAAGCTATTGTTGGTGACATGAACCTCCGGGGGGCTTCAGGACAGGTGCAGAGCGGGGCCCCTGGACCTTTTCAGTGAGGCAAGTGGGGTCCCCAGGGTTCCAGAGTCATATTGAGCACTCAGCCCAGAAACCTCCTGCCTCCGTGGTGGCAGGGAATGGTACCACCCTGGGCTTCTCTCCACAGCTGGGGCATGACTGGGACTCACTCAACTAGGTCCGCCTCCCATCCTCCTCCCCTCAGCAGGGAGGAGTCTCTTCCCTGTCCCCTCCTTGGTCACCCAACTTCCTCACCACTCCTCTGCCAGCTGGCGTTGAGGGGTGAAGTGGTATCTGGGTGTCTGTGGAGCCAGGTAAGGAGCAGTGATGGAGGGAAGTGGGAAGAGTCTAGTGGGATTGTGACTGTAACACGCTGACCACTTCTCTGGGGTTTGGGGTGAGGATGAGAGTGAAAATTAATGTGTGTTGAACACCGACTAGGTGTCAGGCATTACAGCATCAACCTTTCCAATGGCATATCATTCAGCCCATTTTACAGCAGAAACTGAAATTTAAGGAATCAAAGTGACTTGCCCAAGGTTACTCAGCTAGGACAGGCCAGAGCTGGAATTGGACCCAGGTCTTATACTCTTGAAAGTGAGACAAGCCCCATTTCACAGATCATTGGTGGCAGAATCCTCCAGAGATATGCGGATGTCAATTGTGCACAGCCCAGCCCTGCTCTGTGCAGGCTATGAGGAGCCTGGATGAGCATAGACCCACCCCACACAGAGAACTAAGTCTGTCCGGTGTGAGAGACACCTGCCTGGGCTCTGGAGTCGGTGATGGCCCTGTGACCCAAGACCTGACTCCTGGTGTGTTCTACCTCATTGGTGTGCTGAGGGTAAGGCCACCCTGGTTGGCTGTACCCTTTGTCCATTACTACCCCAGGGGCCCCGCTCGATCCTAGAGTCTTGTGACTGACTAGCGGTTGGCACCCTCCCTCTCATGCCACTGTGTCTCTGGGCTTAGTTTGTGCAAGTCATAGTGTATGAAGCCTGACAGCAAACTCAGAGTGGCCAATAAGTCAAGTGAAAATTCAATAAATCAAAAATATTAAATGTTATGAAAATGGATTTCATACACCCACAAACAAATGGCTGTGTAATGTGAGCATTTTTCAGTTTCTGCTGAAAATGTGAAGTGGATGAAGTATTAACAGTTACTAATGAGCTGGGTGCTGTGGCTCCTGCCTGTGATCCCAACACTTTGGGAGGTGGAGGCAAGAAGACTGCCTGAGCCCAGGGGTTCGAGACCAGCCTAGGCAACTTGGCAAGACCTCGTCTCTACAATAAGTCAAAGAATTCACCGGGTGTGATGGTGCGTGCCTGTGGTTCCAGCTACTGGGAAGGCTGAGGCGAAAGGATTGTCTGAGCCCAGCAAGTTGAGGCTGGGTGGCCTTGAGCGTGCCCCTGCACTCCAGCCTGGGCGACAGAGTGAGACTCCAACTCAAAAAAACCAAAAAAACAGTCACAAATGATTGCAGGCCTCTGTGGTTAACACTGGTGGATTCTGGGTCCAGATGGCAGCCCAACAGCATGCTTGTGCCAGAGGGGCGAGGACAGGCGAGGTCCCAGAAACATTGCTGCTGAATGTCTGTCCTGGAAAATGTCCTAGAAATCCTGCAGCCGATGCTCCTTTGACATCTGCCCCTCTACTTCCTGAGAGAAGACAGAATGGAGGAAGCCGGCAGAAGTGCCTCCTAGGCACTCCCCACACCAGAACATCCTAGGAAAAAGGTCCCTTTCCTCCTCAGGGTGCACCAAGGACTCCCTGGTTTCCTCCCGATCTCCCTGGCTTCCCTCTCCTTCCCCCTTTCCCTCTCTCCTCTGAGTCACCTCAGGGCCTAATGCAGTGGTGGGCAATGACGTCATCTCTGAGATCATGCAGGCAGACTGGCTCCTGGGCCTGTGACAGAATTGCCCATGTCCCTTGTCGCCTCTGCCGGGCGTTGCCAGCCATAGCCTTTGTCTAGTCTTCTCTGCTGGGCCCCACCCTGAAGGCTGGGTCTTTTTGGCACTAGAACCAGCCCTTTTAAACAATAAAAGAAAATTGGCGTGTGCCTTTTTCTCACCTCGTACAGCCCCCAATGCACCAGCTCCTCTGGGATCTTTCAGAGAAAAGCGGATGCTCCTTGGGCCCAGCTACCCGCCCCAGGGCCCTCTGGTGCTGAATGACCCCAGCCTAGGCATTGCTACCCCCTACTCCCAGCCCTGTGAGTTGCTCCCAGCCTCTGTGGTTCAGGCCCTGGCCAAGCCAAGTGTCCTGTTTTTGCCCTTTGACCTCCATCATTACCACATCTGCATCCTCAGATGCAGACGCCCAGCCCTGCTCATGAAGAGCACGCTTTCCTCTCTAGGAGAAAACAGCTTGTGGGGTAGGGCTTGAAGACCCCGACGAGCTGAGTGTCACCCGGCAGAGCAGATCTCCCTCCCAAGCCTTGACTTTCTCTCATCTGTGAGCTGGAGAGGGCACCTGACTGAAGGTATGGATCGAATGAGACCACGTGAGTGCAGTACTCACCTGATGTCTGGCACACAGCGGGTGCGCCACAGGCCCTGGTTCCCTAGTTCTCTTTCCTCTTCCCAGTGAATGTGTGTCCTTCCAGCTCTGGCGTCTGCTTGGGGCGGGGAAGTGACAGACCTGGAGTCAGTTGGCACCGGGGGCCTGGTGCAGGCTGGGCTGCAGTGCTGCTGCTGGGTCACCTCTGCCTCACCTGTGTCACCAGCTTCCACTCCCAAGGAGTGACGTGTCTAGATCCACCTAATTCCAATGGCTCCTCATAAGCCCTGAGACTTGGTGAATGAGTTACAGCAAGCTGATACCACAGAAATGAAAGGAGCCAGCATGTGATCTTGGCTATGATGATGAGCTTTATGAGCTTCTCCCGGGGAAACCTAGAAGTGCATCAGAGCCAGCAGGCTGCCTTGGTCTCTGCCCTTGACAAATGGGATTTCAACACAAAGGGACTTTGTTAGTTGGCCCTCCCCTACACCTGAAGCTCCTAGGCTGTTCTTATGTCTCTAAGGGAGGGTGGAGTTCTCCTGGGAAGGTCACCTTTCAGGGGAGGAGGGGAACCATGGGGGAGATGGGAGGGTCTGAGACCCATGCTTTAGGAACTGTCCTGTAATTTCTCAGAGGCCCAGAGTAGCCCCATGCCCTGGTCACGCTGACTGCGGGTTAGCCTCAAAAGGGGTTCAAAGAGGAAGAGCTTAGGGCATGCCATCCTTCTCCTTCAGCAGGACAATAGCTTCTGTTAGTCATGCTGTATGTGCCAAATGATGGTAAGCACTACGTGTGTGTACATTATTTAATTTAATCCTCATAACAGCCCTGAGGGGGGTAGTATTCCCATTTTTCAAATTGTTAGATCTCAGTGGACCTCCAAAATGTTAGGTCACACACCCAATGGGGCCTGCAGAATGTTATTAGGCCAGGCTTGCCAGGGGTGTGGGTGTCTGGTGTGCGATCTGATGCCCCATGAAAGTTGCAAAGATTTACACAGAAGTTAGATTAGGAAATATAATTTATTTAGAAAGTAAATTGGAGAGAGAGAGAGAAAGGAGATTCACCTCCCCAAGCTAGGGTAGGGAGCCAAAGCCAGGAAACATGGCCTGGCCATAGCTTAGCACGGCAATGGCAGCTGGATGCTCGTGGTTGAGTCCTTTTAACCCTTCCCTCTGATGGGGGATGGTCATTAAGGTGATTGGGTGGTGATCTGCTCCATGTCATCACAGAGTGGCAGGTAAGCTCAGGTACTGACATCAGGTGATGGACAGCAGGCAGATGAGTGGGTTAGTTACATGACTGCTGCCATGGTGGTGGGCTAGATGGGAGGAGACAAGGGGAGGGGTTTTTCCTGCAAGAGACCTGTCAGATGTTTCCATTCCATGAGTTCCTTAGCAAAAAGGTGGTCTTGTTATCATTTCTATGACTTAAGGGGTGATCTTTGACCTTTCTCCTTCAACAAGGAACCTGAAAGTTTCTTAGAGATTATTATACTAAACTATGAATTGAAAGGTTGGGCTGTCCTTGTCTTGCATCTGATGGAGTTTTCCTTTGATTTGCAGAAGGGGTGCGACAGGCTGCCAGCTTGGCCTGCAGTAAAATGTCTGAATGCTTCCTAAAACCTGTCTACTGGAAATGTATCTATCTATGTCTAACCTGTGCTAGATTTAAAACATGTCAGTCTAAGGAAAATGGCTTTGCTGAGGCAAAACGTGAACTAAGTTTATTCTAAGTTTCCCGGGGTCCTTCCTTTCACAGGCGAAGGAAGTAAAGCACAAGGAAAACAACTTACCTGGTAGAAGGCTAAGAGTCAAGCCCAGGTTCACCTCCATGAGTAAACAGGACCAGGTCCTGTTTTAGGAGGGTGGCAGTCTAAGGCATCTTTTCTCCCTATTTCCTCCTTCTGGTCAGGAGAGTAGGTGCAAGGTGTGTATGAGTTGGGCAGCAGGGATGGCCAATATAGCCAGGCTGGGTGAAGGAAAGCCAGCAGGGGAGGGGGACACCCTGAAGGTGGCAAAGAATAGCCTTTTGGGGACCTGGAGAGAGCTATTGCTGAAGAAGAGGTCGCCTCTCAAGAGCTATGGCCTTCTCAGAAGAGCACCATAGAAGCCCCAGGCCCAGCAGGAGTGTGACTCAGTGAAAAGGCTTCCACGGGCTTTCTGCCCTATAATCAAGTCTCCGTGGCTGACCCTAACAAAGGCCTGGTTGGTGCAGCCTTGGAAGCTGATCTTCAGGTCCAAGCACAGAGCGGGGTGGGGCAGGGTGGAGAGTGCGAATGTAGTGCAGGGTATCTCTGGAGCTTTCTGAGGGATAGATGGGGCCAGCAGTGCTGCTCTGGGCCCCTGAGAAGGGAGGTAGGCTAGGAAGGCAGAAAGTGCTATTCTGCCTGGGTCCAGGGCAGCTTCTCAGACCACTGGATGTCCTGGGTGCAAGAGCCCCAGAGGAGTTCTTCCCCTGGGGGACCCAGAGGACTTGAATAGGGGCCTGCCTGGGGGTCAGAGGGGAGTGAGGCAGAGATGGGGAGTAGATAGGGAGAAGTAGCTACCCAGGGGGAGTCACCTTCTTGCTTCCCCCTCCAGAAACACTCTCTGCCAGCTGTCTTCATTCTTTCTACAAATTTGTGTTGTGCTCTGTGTGTGAGGTGGGTTCCTGCCAAGCAGAGGCTTAGGCACTGTCTGTGTGGGCACACCCTTATGGGGTGCCTGGCTGATGAGGGTGGGCTCTCTAAGTGAGTGAGGAGGGGCATGCCAGTTCACATGCTGCCTCTTCTATGGAGTCTTCCAGTCCACCCCAGCCCAAGGCTCCCTCCCTGTTCCGAGTTCTGTGTCTGTCCCTGTTAGTATTACTGCCCAAGCTATCGTCCCAGAGAGTAAACTCCCCAGGAGAGGACACATATTGGATTCATCAATATAACCCCATACCAAAGAGTAAGGGAGCCACAGGATTCAGAGATGCTCTATCATCCTCCCCTGCCCCATGCTCACCTCCAGAAAGAGAGTCAGTTCAATTACCCGACCAAAAATGCAGTCGTTTTCTGTCTTTTGGGCAGGGGAGACCAATAATATCAGCTACCCTCAGCCCCCCCACCCGCCCCCGTGCCCAGGGGGTGGTGAGGTAGAGATGGGGAGGAGACAGGCACCTCAGCTGCCTAGCAAGGGAGGGTGGCTCCCATAACTCTGCTTCTTCACTCCCCCCTCTCGCAGCAGCTGACGGGGAGTGGGAGGACAGTGGTAGCCTGTCAGCTTTCCTGTTGTCGAGTGTGCACATGGCAGGGGTGCTGTGCAGCCTGGGGGCCCGGATAAATGGAATTCAAGGGCTGAGGGCAGAGAGTGGGCTAAGGCCTCCCCCATCACACCTACGAGCTGCCAAGCCTGCCAGGCAGCTGACATTGCGGAGCTCAGCTCCTGGGGAGACTGGTTGCCGCTCTGTTCTGCCTTGGTCCCAGGAATGGAATCTCGACTGGACTGAATCCATCCCTGGAGATGTCACTTTCCCTGGGCTGGCTGCTGGTCTGAAAAAGCGAGTTTGGATGGGAACCTTAATCTGTACCTGGAGAGTCCGGGACTGGGCCTGTTTTGGAGTACTAGTGCACTGGGACAGGGAACGGGACTTGGCTGCTGGTTGAGCTGCTCCTCGGTGTACCTCAAGAGCTTCCTAAATCCATGTCCTGAAGAGGGAAAAGAGATGATCCCACAGACCCTTCGTTGCTCACCTTCCTCCCTCTGCTGTCCTCGACCTGTCCGTGCTACTAGTGGTGCAGTACTGAGGACCTAGTTGGAGAGTCAGACAGGTGGCATGGCTGAGAGAGTGATCTGCCTCCTCCGCCCCCAGCCAGCCCCTGAGTGTCTCTCTTGTTTCGAAATTGCTTTGCCATCATATTTCTCTCCCAGCTCAGCCCCCCTGGCCTCAGCTGCCCTGAGCAACTCTTGCTTCCTCATCCATCATGCTGGCTGCAGGGCCCCCGACTACAGCTCACAAAGAAACCTTTCTGCCCTAGGCCTTCGAGGAGAAGGGCTCAGCTGTCAGAGAAGAGAGCCATTTCCACCGGGCCCTCCAGGATTGATGGGCTGTGAATTATGGATGTCACACTCTGGGTCAGTCCCAGTGCTCCAGAGCCCGAGAGGGTATCCTTGCCTTCTTTCCCTGAGTCAGCCTCTTCTCTCCAGGGTCCCTTTAGCACATGCTCACTTCACAAGAGGTGATTTCCAGCCGGGCTTGGTGGCTCAGCCTGTAATTCTGCGCTTTGGGAGGCTGAGGTGAGTGGATTGCCTGAGCCCGCGGGTTCGAGACCCGCCTGGGCAACTTGGCGAGACTTCATCTCTACAGTAAATCAAAAATTAGCCGGGCATGGTAGCACGTGCCTGTAGTTCCAGCTACTTGGAAGGCTGAGGCGGAAGGATGGCCGGAGCAGAGCAGGTCGAGGCTGCAGTGGCTGGGAGTGGCCACTGCACTCCAGTCTGGGCAATAGAGTGAGACTCCAACTCAAAAAAACCAAAAAAACCAAAAAACAAGAGGTGAGTTCCTGCTGTTGGTTGCTTTACTAATGGGTGGGGATTGTATACACACCCTGCCCATGAGATCGGGGGTCCTCCGTGCTTAAGGGCTGTGCCTCTTCCATGGTCAGAGCCTAGCTAGATGGTTCCACAGTCAGCCACACCTAGTGGTGTGAACACTATGCCCGATGGTGGCAGAATGCAGAGCAGTGCATCCCCAGAAGGCTCAGGAGATGAGCAGAAGTTATTTGTCCTTAGTCTGTGGAAGAGCAGTGAGCCCAGACGCACATAATGTGGCCACCAGGAGCAACGCCATTCCTGCATGAGATGCATATGCAGCATGCTGCTGTGAGTAAGGGTCGCCTCAACTCTTTCCTTCTCTACCCTCTCCCTTCCTTCTGGCACTGGTCTTTCCTTTTGCCACTCCCTGCCCTGTGGCATCCCCAGGCCCGTCCCTGGGGAGGTACCCTTCCCAAGCAGTGTCCTCTCTGCCAATGCCCCATCTCTTTCTGTCATCTGCCACCTGCATGCGTGCACAGTTAGCCTCCTCATGCCCTCCCCAGGACTGTGTGCTGAAGAGTCCCACATCTGTGAGCCTATTTCAGGCTCTTAACTTGAACGGTTCCTTGGATGTCTCCTCCCCTTTCTTCTGCCCAAATCTACTACCTCTGTTCTCAACCAGAATACACATCTTTCTTCTGATTCACATGGCATCAGGCTCCTAACCAGTAACCCAGACTCCAGGCCTGTCCCCTTCATAACCACCTTTGGCAGAAACTTCCCAAGTATTCTGAAGCAGTTTAAAAAACAAAAACTTCCCAAATACCCACCTGACCCTTCTGACCCCCACCCCTACGAAAGCAAGCAGGCACTCCTTTCACGCTCTGCCTCTCTGAGATTGCCTCTGCCTTCTACCCACAATCCTCTGCTCACACCCTTGCCCCAGCCCTGCCCTGCACACTGCTCCTTCTGCTGAGATTCCCTGGAGTGCATCCTCTCACCAGCCGGGCCCAGGAGCTCCCACTAGCCCTAGGTTTCTGGGTCTAGTGTGCCCGCCTGCAGGACGCCTTCCTTGATCTCTGTCCCCACCGTGGTGCTGCCTCAAGGCCACGTACCTGCCTCTGTTGCCTGGCTATGCCTATGTATTTTAATGGTTTATTCATGGATCTGAGCACACCCTGCCTGCTTTGTGTCTCATATCCCCAGAACCTGGAGTCCCTGGCACATAAAAGGAATGCCTCTACATTACTGAATGAAGGAGACAGAGTGAATGAAGGAATAACTAGGAGTGGACGGTCAGGGCAGAGCTTCACAGGTAAGGGGTTAGAGGGTGGGTGGCCTGAGTGGCAGGTGAGAGGAGCAGCATTTGAGGTAAATTAGAAAATAGTGCCAGATTCAGCCACAGGGGTAAACAAGCTCTGAATATACAAAACACCCTTTCCCTAGCCGCTCCTGTCAGCACCTTCTCAAAGTGAGGAAAATAAATCTGTTTTCCTTATGACAAAGCCTGATTTGAAGATAAACCCTCTCGGCTTCTCAGGAGGTGGTGGTGACTCTGATAGGTGGGGAGGAGGCAGGGGTAGGTAAGGGGTGGGGGACAGGAGAGGGAGACAGGAGGCGGGGGAGGAGAGGGAGAGCAGGCTCTGTTCTGTGCACTGATTACTAATGTGCTGGAAAGGCTCGGCAGGTTCTGGAGGAAGGCATTTATTGTGCATGAGAGAGCAGGCAGTGTGTTTAAAAAGCTATCCATGGGCTCCCGCAGCTAGGCTAGGGGGAAGGAGAGGCCAGGCCAGGTTTGGAGGCTCCACTCTGCCCTGAGCCACAGCGTGACATGAGACAGAGTCACTGAAATCCTGGCTCTCTTGGCCACAGGCCTCTCCAGAAGAGGAAGAGGGGCCATTTTATCCACAGAGGCCACAAACTCCTTCCTGGGGAGACATTTGCAGCATCACTTGGCCCCTTTCTGTACCTTCCCGGGGGGGAGGTCCACCTAACCACATCCTGGCACCAAAGATAACGGCTTATGGGGGCTTCTGTCCTGTTGAGTCCTGTCCCCAAATGGAGGGGTGGTTCTTTTGAGGTGGCTGGGTCTGAGTCATATATGAATGTTGGGGACTGAGTGAGTGTTACTCCTATAACCTTTCTCCCTTACAGCTAAGAGGAAGAAGGCAGTCTGATGCAGCAGTTGGGCAGCTCATCCCTCATCCCTGGTATTCACCTGGGGGAGCCCCAATACTCTGGCTTGCTTGAGGAGCAGTAGCTGGTCTCTAAGCCCGATGTTGTCATGTCTCTGAGTACCTTTCTGTTAAGAAAACAAAAGGACATGTGGAGTCCTGGAGTTGCAGACTGTTTGCACCACGGAAATCATTGCATCGAATCCTCTCATGGCCAAAGGAGGGAAGCAGAAAAAGAGACTTGCCCAAGGCCCATGGCAGATTAGTGTCCAAGCAGGGGCAGTGGCTCCTTCCACTCACCTTCTAGTCTCAAAAGTGCAGCCCAGAGCAGAGGCCTCTGCTTCTGTACACTGGGAAACAAGGCCTTGCTACCTCCATTGCCAGGCACATCTTTAGCCAGAGATGTGTCCAGAAGGAACTGACATCGCCTCAGACTCGAGAGGAAGTGATGCTCTTCTTGGGGTCTTGTTGAGGGTGTGACCTCTTTTTTTTTGAGTTGAAGTCTCACTCTGTGGCCCAGACTGGAGTGCAGTGGCCACTCCCGGCCACCGCAGCCTCAACCTGCTGGGCTCCAGTGATCCTTCCGCCTCAGCCTTCCAAATAGCTGGAATTACAGGCGCGTGCTACCATGCCCGGCTGAATTTTTGATTTATTGTAGAGATGAGGTCTCGCCAAGTTACCCAGGCGGGATTACAGGCTGAGCCACCGAGCCCGGCGTGACCTGCTTTAAACCTGACCTTACTTCCTTAAACTACGCATTGCCCCCTCAAAGTCTCATGCCTCCTAAAAGCTGCTCACATCCTCCTTCAGACCCTAGCCCACGAGGGCTCCTCCCTTTCCCCCTCCCCCAGCTCTTGGGGTCTCTCCCCATTCTTCACTTCAGTCCCCATTTCCACCTGTTACCCTCCGCAGGCCTGGTAGCCAAGCAACAAACACTTCCTCTTGAAAAGGTTAAACTTGTTCTGGTCACTGTCACCCTCCAGTCTGTGAATCACGCTCCCTTTCTCTCTTGCCTTGTGTTTTGAGCATGACTAACACAGAGAGAAGGGGGTGCGGGCGTTTGCATGTCTCAGAGAAGGATCCTTCACACTTATGATCAGATCCTAAGAGGCTTCGTACCCAGGGCACTACAGCCTCTGTCTGCCCCTCAGACTCCAGCTGCTCACATGGGCCTCTTCTCTCCTTGGACTTTTAGGCTTGCTTCTGCTTAGGGCCTTGGCTCCTTCTGTTCCCTCTGCCGGGAGAGTGTTCCCTTCACATTTTGCATGGCTGCTGCCTTTCCATCATGGAGGTCTCACCTCAACCATCACTATCCCCAAGAGGCCTTCCTTGACTACCTCATCTTATGTCACTAACCTCTACCACCTAGCATCACCTTCCTTTTGCTGTCTTCTAGCATCTGTTCCTGTCTGAATGTGTTGTTTATCTGTTATTGTGTGTTTGTTTACTCTGTTAACCTTGTCTGTCATTATTATGATGATGTCCTGGTGCTTGGCACTGAACAGTCATTCAAAGATTTCATGAAGGACACTAGAGAGGGTTAAGATGGAGACAGGGCTTGGATAATATGTAAGTCTTTTTACAGATAGGCCTTGCAGACTCAGGGCTTTCTTCTCAGCCCTGATGGGAAAATGGAGACTCCAGATCATGGGAGACTGGGGATCTCCTTGGTTAGGAATTAGGGGATCCCCCTCAGCCTCGGAGATATAGGAGCTGTGGCTGCCTGCTCTGCTCAGGGTGGGCGTTGATGTCTCTGCTTTGTTTATTACTGCTTCTTTGGAGGCTGTCACAGAGGTTACTTAGAAAACACCACCTACCCACCAAGCCTCACCCCAGGAGTGGGGTGTTGAGAACTTGCTTGGTGATGACAACACACACGCAAACACGCTCCCCTTCCCACTCCTCTCCCAGCATTCCAGGCAGGAGATAAGTAGGCAGTTCCTGGACTTCACAGAAGGAAAGAGGCAGTAAGTTTGGCACTGTACCCACTTACCTTCTTCCAAACTGCAATGTACCAGGAGGAGGGAAGCAGAGAGACAGGGGTGGGCCAGGCTGCCTCTCCAGGAGTTCATGTCCCCATTAGGAGGAAACTGTAGTGAGAGAGAGGAGAGAGCAGCTCCATCAGGAATCCAACTTGGCCTAGAGTAGGCCCTGTTAGGACTTCAGATTCTGTTTACCAACAGGCAGGAAGGAGCCTATTGTACTTGGGTTAAGGAAGCGGAAAGAAATCCCCTGAATAGGAGCTCAGGAGCCAAAAAGTGGGGCTCAGAAACAATAGCTAGGAAGGGAGGGGTGTAGGAAGCGAGGTCCAGACTGGCAAGGCTTATAGGAGAAATCCAGGTGTGCAGGGGCCACCCTCTGGGGACATTAAGAAAGGGAGGGAAGTCATTAATGGTCAGATATCTGCAGCAGGTCTGTCTCCCCCATACGAGGGAGCTGGCCTGGCAGTGTTCATTAGACATACTCCATGAACAAGGCTCCTACAGAATTGCAAGTTGAGATGAGATTTGGTAGGTGTGTCAGGCACCCAGCTCCCATCCAGGTGGGCCAGAGGACTCTGCAGTCAGGCTGAGTTTGAATACCTTTTCTGCTTCTTACGCACTGGGTGACCTTGGACCAGAACTTAACCTCTCTAAATTCTTCTATGAAATCAGAGCAGTGCCCACCTCATCAAGCTACTCTGGGGACTAAACCTGATGAACCATGTAATGCAAATGCCTAGCACAAGCCTGGCACAGTGTCCTACAAATGGTGGCCAGGGGATTTTCTGCAGCCTGGACCTCTGGTTCTGGCTTACGCCAGAGGCCTATATGAACACACACACATGGGCCGAAGGGCTCTGAGGGCTCTCAGGCGCTTTGGAATTTTGGCTTTCTGACAGTTTTCTATCTTTCTCTACTTCCCATGATCTGGGCAGGGATAATGTCCTGATCTATCAATTTTTAGAAAGATCCTGTTTTCAGACTGACTTCTTCAAAGAGGCAGCATCTACATTGGCAAGGTGGCTGCAATCCAAGTACACAGCTGACTTGAAAGACTTAAGTCCTGGAAGACTACATTTTTTTTCCCTCCTCTGGAGGGTGCTTTAGCTTGAAACATCTGGGTAACTGTTGAACACCTTCCTGTTTTGCAGAACATTCTCAGCATGGGGGCTGTTTGCATCTTTCTCTGGGCTGGTATTTATTTCAGGATTATCCAAGGACCTCATGCGCTATGAGGGGTCCTTCTCAGCCCACCCCAATCCCCACGCCCCCACTCCCACCCCACAAGAGCAGGCTCACCTCCCATTGCTTGCCCCTGCCACCTTGCCTGTCTCCCAGGTTGTGGCTCCTTGAGGGATTTCTTACATCTCCAAGAGAGGTGCTGCTGTGCCAGGAAGCAGGGTACCTCTCCGAGGGTGGGAGCAGTTCTCCTGAGACTGCATGTCGGTGAACCTTGGGAGGGATCCCCAAGGGGGAGGGCATAGACTATGGACAACGTGCATGTCAGGGGTTGTTATGGTCAGGCACAGTGGTTCATGCCTGTAATCCCAGCACTTTGGGAGGCCGAGGCAAGAGGATTGCTTGAGCCCAGGAGTTCAAGAGCAGTTTAGGCAACATAGCAAGACTTTGTCTCTACAAAATAATTAAAAAAAACCACAAAAACCTAGCCGGGCTTGGTGGCACGTGCCTGTAGTGCCAGCTACTGGGGAGGCTGAGGCAGAAGGATGGTCTGAGCCCAGGAGGTTGAGGCTATGGTGAGCTGTGATTGTGTCACTGCACTCCAACTTGGGGAACAGAGTGAGATCCCAACTCAAAAAGAAAAAGTTGTTATCTTTGGTGTCAGGATGGGGCAGAATGGGTGTGGAAAGCCTGGATTATTGACTCTTCAGCCGGGACCAGAGGAGGGTCAGTAGGGCCTGTAGCTAAGCTGACTTTAGGGCCAAGGTATAGTTGATTTAGGATTGGAAGCCTCAACTTGGACCATTAGACCCACTCTGGTTATGTTTTCTGCACTTCCCTTGGGCCTCCTTTTCCATTTGATACCTCTTTGCCAATGTTGGTCTGTGCCACAGCAAATAGAAGGAGAGGATTTATTCTTTGTCCTTTTACTAGAAACACAGGGGATAGGAATAGGCATCATGCCCCCTGCGCTTGGATGTGTTGGAGCAACAGAATTGGACCAAGGGAGCTCCCAGGGACCTGGACAGAGTAAGGTGCTGGCATAATTTGCCACTGTTTTACACAGGATGTCAGGACATTGGGTGGCCAAACTCAGGTCTTCAGACTCTTATTCCAGTACTCACTCCCTTGTATGAGTTTTTTTGCAGATGCCAGGGCATGAAACATTTCCAGTCCCTCATGTGTCTGAACAGTGTGTTAGACACATACAAAATAAAAGAATTCTGGAGCCAGGGACGGGGCTGGCAAGTGGTGGCAAGATAGGCAGGGCTGGAACTGGTGGTACCGGGAGAAGGCTAAAACTACTTGCTCTGGTGCCTGGGCACCGAAGGGGTACATGGGGAAGGAGGCAAAAGGGAGGAAGGGGGAGAGCAGGCATTCTGTGTGTGCACGTTCAGGAGGGTATGCACATGTGTGTCCAGATCCCGGGCCTGGCCACATCTGGAAGGGCTGAAGACAAGAAGGAGGCCTCGATATGTGGAATTTTATTGCAGTGAAGCAGGAAGGAGTTGGTCCCTTGGCTGCTTGACCTCAGGGGGAGAAGGGAGACGTGGGGGCCATGGGGAAAGAAACAGGCGGCCTCCCTCTCCATGGAGACCTCTGTCCATGTTGCCAGCGACCACAGGAGCGAGGCCTGTGAGATGGCAGCTGTGGGAGAATGAGTGCGGGCTGGGCCGGAGACGACCTTGAGAGAGAGGAGAGGCAAAATTGAGCTGGTGTCTGGTGTGGGGAGAGAGGAGGGGCAGGTAAGGAGGAGGGAGAAGGCTGAGAGATCTGGGGGGGAGGAAGTGGCGGGGAGGAAGTGGGGACGAGCCGTGGCCACCTCATGTCTGTCTGCCTCCCTCCTGGCCATAAGCAAGAAGGGCACAGAGACGGGCGTGTGGGGGTGGCACAGTGATGGAGGGGCATGTGTCCTTGAGCCCCGAGGTTTTCCTGAGCTGAGATCCTTCATTACCTCATGTGCCTCCTAAGGATACAGGCCCTCATCCTGCAAGGGACAGGCCCCAGACTCAGACTCTGACGGTAGCACCCTTTTTTCTAGCCTGGGAGATACCCTCTCCGTTCCTTGTTTTTCAGAGTGTTTTCTTTTGGGGAGGGGGGGGACACTAGTCCACTGCCCCAGGAGCTGGAGACAGGATTTCCCATTTCTCCGGCAGGAGTCCCCAAGAAATGATGGCTTTCACGGCGGCCCCAGCCCCATCTCATTTTAACATGTTCTGTATTGTATATGTGAAGTTGTCTTTTTCTCGGACAAGACCTAGCCTCTCATTTTCTAGCTGTTAAAATAGGGATGACAATTCCTTCCTCACAGAGTTGTTGGGACTATTGAATCCGATTCTGTATGTAAAAGAGCTTTGTAAAGTGCAAATGTACAGCCTAAACCGCAAGCAATGGCTATTCTCAGGGGGAGACAAGGGAAGGGGAAGAGTCCAGGCAAAGTCTGGGTGGGGAAATGCCCCCTGGATCCTGAACAGATTTAGCTCCAGCCCCTCCAGCAGCCCCTCCCACCTTCCATTCCCAGCCCCACTCCCCGCCCCCTCAGCCTTCCCTGGCCTCAGGCCTTGCTGGGTGACCTTCAGAAAAACTGAGGACCGGTGGACCGTGGAGTTGGGACAGGTGTAGAGCGTGGTCATCGCAAACTTGTCCTTTCTCTCTCAGAGAAGAGGGGTCCTGGCCTCTTCCCCTTGTCCTCCTCTCCCCAACCCTCCTGAAGGCCATGGGGTGCCCCCAGAGGAGGGAGATGCTTCCTGTCTTACAGGACTGGCAAGATAGCCACCAGGGGGTCTCCCCAGAGCACAGGTCCTCACCAAGGGCAAACCAGGTGCTGCCAGGGCACTGAGGACCTGGAGGAGTGAGGTTAGGAAAGCATGGTTTTTAGAGGAGGTGGGTTTTAAGCAGACCTGGACCGCTGCCTGTTGTGAGGTGTTCAAGATGGCCGCCATGCCTGGCTGGACCCCGCGGGCCCCTCCTGCTCTCTGGGCCGCCGTGTCTACCCTCTACGCCATCTCACCATCTTTACCATTCTGCAGGACGGGAGGACCTCATGCTGGGTCAAGAGGGGCTCTCTGCCTTCCCCGCCCATTGCCCAACTCTCATTCCTTCAGCTCTGAGAAATGGGAGCCCTAGATCCTCCACACCAAGATCAAGATGTAACAGGTGCTGGAGCCCACTTGAATTTCTCTCTCTCCCTCTGTCCCTCCCCTCCCTCCCTGGGACCGAGGGACAGATGCTCTGTTTAGAATTTCTTCAGGGAGAGAGCCAACAAGGGCATTCTTTCTATTCCTTGGGCTTCCCTAGCCAAAAATGGAGGATTAGTCAGAAGACAGCTGCTGAGGCAGCAGTCCTTAGGGAAATCCTACCCAGTGCAACAGCAGTGGCCTCAGGGAAGGAACCGTCTTGAGCCTGCCTCTTTTAATCAGGACTTGAAAGTAGTGTCTATATTAGAGTGTGCTGGAGAGCTGGACTTCAGACTCTGGTGAGACGGACATGGGTTTGAATCTTGGCTCGGTCACTTATCTGCTGTTTGGATTTGGGTCACTTCCCTTTCAGAAGTCTGTTTCCTCATCTGCAGTACAGAGAGAGACACCCCTGTTCGCTAGGGTTGTTGCTGGGATTAAAGGCATTGATGTACATAGAAGTTTCTATTATAGTGCCTAGCAAACTCCAGGAGTCCAGAGTTTGTTAGTTCCCTTCTCTCACAGTAGAGCAAGAGCCAGACAACTTTCTGTATCCAGCACAGCTGAACTGCGGGGGTGCTTCCAACACTCAGGAGCCCCAGTTCTGGAAGTAAGAAGAAACGTGTGTGTGTGTGTGTGTGTGTGTGTGTGTGTGTGTGTGTGTGTGTTTGAATGGACTTTTGTTTTTATTTATTTATTTTCAGTTGGAATCTCACTGTGTTGCCGAGGCTGGAGTGAGGTTGTACAATCCTGGCTCACCACAACATTGACCTCCTAGGTTCAGGCAATCCTTTTACCTCAGCTTCCCAAGGAGCTGGAACGACAGGTACACACCATCATGTCTGGCTAATATTTTGATTTTTAGTAAAGAAGAGATCTTGCTATGTTGCCCAGGCTGGTCTAGAAATCCTGGGCTCAAGAAATCCTTCTACCCCAGCCTCCCAAAGTGCTGGGATTACAGATGTGAGCTACCACACCTGGCCTGGATTGGATTTTTAAAAAAAAATTGGAGTCTTTCAATCCAAGGTCTCTCACAGTTGGGGAACTTAAGGCTTTCAGCTGTTAGTCACCTAGGCCTTGTCATAATTTTCTTTTATTTTTTGAGTCAGGGTCTTACTCTGTCACCCAGGCTGGAGTGCAGTAGCATGCATGGTCACAGTTCACTGCACTTCCTGGGCTCGGTGATCCTTCTACCTCAGCCCTCCAAGTATCTGAGACTACAGGTGTACGCCACCCGCCTGGCTAAGTTTTAAATTTTTTTTGTGGAGATGAGGTCTCACTATGTTGCCTAGGCTGGTCTCCAACTCCTGGGTTCAAGTAATCCTCTTGCCTCGGCCTCCCAAAATGCTGGGATTACAGACATGACCACTGCCCCTGTCTCTTGCCATAATTTTATAAAGATATGGATATGGAAGGGGATAGATTGGTGGATGAAATGGGGAAGGGAACAGAGACAGAGAACAGATGCACATGCACACACAGATTCTATTGTAACAAATTCCTTGGGAGAGAGCAGGAGGCCAAGAATGGGCTTGGTAGAGCCCTGCTGCTCTGAGAAGCAAGGAGCTTTGCTCCTGGGGTCAGGTGTGCTGACAGCCTTGGATCTCTAGACGAGAGGTTACACACCACCACAGCCCGAGCATACCTCTCACCACCTCCAAGACTTCCCACTGCATTTGTTACTGATGTTTTGAGTCTTGGTCCAAGCCTCTGTCAGCCTTGTGAGGTGGGTAAGTGGCTGATCTTCCCTAGTTCTTGATCTCTTCCTCTGAAGAATCTGAATGATAATCCCTGACTTGTCTGCTTTCAGGACCACTGTGAGGATCCAAAGTGCTCAGGGAGGTGCTAGACAGAGGTAGGAGGAGACAGATGTGGGTTCCCGTCTGTGTGACCCACAAGAAACACCTGTCCCTCCAGACTCGGGGACCACCTGGGGACTTGGGTGGTTGTCTTGGCAACCCATTGCCTGGCTAACTCCTACTCTTTCTTTGGGTTGCAGCTTAAACATCAGTGCTGCAAGGAGGCCTTCTGGACCCTTACAGACTCAGCCCACCTCTTGCAGCATCTTTCGTAGCATTCTATACGGTCTCTTTAATGTACTTATCATGAGCTGAACAGCTTGGTTATTTGTGTGATTATTTAACATTTGTCTTCCAAACTAAACTCTAAGTTCCACGAGGAAAAGGAATATGTTTCTGTTGTACACCATCTCATCGCCAGCACACAGCAGGTAGGTGCTCCACAAAATTCTTGCTGAGACATTAAGTGAATGCCCTGCCTCTCTCCTCTCTCATGCCCAGCCAACTTCTGATGCCAAGTGCCCATTGATCATATCCCTCTTGTCCAGTGTCTCCTGCCTTTGGCTGCTCCCCTCCCTCAGAATTCAAAGAACAAATCATTGACTGCATAATAGTTGCCTTTCTTCCCATCCTCCCAGCCCAGCAACCCGGACCCAGGATCCAAAGGGCTGCAGGCGAGTCATCGCTATGTTAATTTATCTTTGCACAAGGCTGCCCTCTGGTGGTTGAATATGCAGAAGCGAATGGGCAGGATGGAAACCCCCTGGGGCCAGGAGTCAGTCGGCTGAGCTATGCTTGAGACTGGCCAGTGAGCCAGGGAATAGGTAAGCACTACCAGAAGCGTGAAGATTCATGTCAGTTCTCCATCCTTATGCATGGCTCCCTCCAAATCTAACAGGGGGCCTGGCCTAGGAAGAGCAAGAAATTAAGGAACGCCCCAAAGGCACCCTACCTCAGCCCCAGCAGGGTGGCATGTGGGGACTGGGTAGCTATCTTAAGTAGTGATTCGTTCTCTTCAGTGATAGGCTAGCAAAACATTCAACAATCAGCTCTCTCTAAAAAAGAATCCTGATTTGTAGCATTTACCCCCTTTCCTGGTGTAAACACTCCTACCATGGCCCATGTTAAACTACCAATGTGATGTCACTGAACGAGGAGTCTGGAAGAGATGCCCAGTAGCACACCACTACAGAGAATTTGTCAGGGGTGGGGAAAAAAATTTAAAAAAGAATGTTCACTGTATAGATACCATGGACATAAACAACTTCAAGAGCATGATTAATAGTAACGTAATTGTGAAGTCATGAGTTTTGAGTATTTATTAGATAACGTTTTTAACTGCTTGTTTTCTAGATAACGTATTCAACTGCAAGTTTACATAATTTAATTCTTCACAATGACTGTGTTTAACTACTGACGCGCAAAATTCGAAACTCGGTTCCTGCAAGTAGTAAGAGCTGGCTCTGGCACACCACGGCTTCTCCTCCTCTTCTCCTTCCTCTTCTTTCTCTTTCTCCCTCATCCCCTTCCTCCTTAATGGTTTGCCTGGCATTCCATGTGGGTAGGAAGAATGGGGAATAAGGAAAAGAGCTTCGCTGCAGACCTCTGAACCAGGAGCCATGGGTGTTAAGGGAAGAGGATAGAGAGATGCAAATTTGGCTACTGAAGGACACTTTAGTGTGTGTGTGGGGGGGGGGGGGGGGTGTCTGTGTGTGCATATTTGTGTGGTTTTTGCAACTGGATCATGAGGCTAATTAGTGTCTGAACTAAAGACCACCACTTAGAGATAGGGGACTGGGGTGGCTTTGCCTATAATTCCAACACTTTGGGAGCCCGAGGCTGGAGGGTTGCTTGAGCGCAGGAGGTTGAGGCTGCAGTAAGCCACACGATCCCACCACTCATTTTAGCCTGGGTGACCAAGTATGACTCTGTCTCTAAAAATAAAATAAAATAAAAAATTATCCAGGTGTGATGATGCATGTCTGTAGTCCTAGCAACTCAGGGGGCTGAAGCAGGAGGACCATTTGAGCCTAGAAACTTGAGGCCACAGTGAGCTATGGTTGTGCTACTGCACTCCGGCCTGGGCAACAGAGCAAGACCCCATCTCTAAAACAGATCGATCAATCAATTGATAGCTAGAAAGAGAGAGAAGGGGAATGGGCTCTATGGCCAGCGCCTTCAGTGGTCTCAGAAGGGCTCTCACCTGGGAGGAGGAGGAGGCGGGATCAGAGCTAGATGAAGCGGCCTATGGGCAGCCGAGGCAGGCAGAAGTAGGCACCGGGGAAGAGGCTGAGGTTGATGGGGTTGCCATCCAGGCGGATGTCTTCCAGCTGCCTGCGGGTGTGCCTGTGCTCCTCAGCGTCACAGAAGGAGTCGCTCCGCATGGTCTCTATCCTGTTATTCTGGAGAGAACATGGCAGCTGAGCCCACCTAGGGAGTCTGCCCTTAGCCAGCACTGGAGGTTCACATCAATTAACCCACAGCCCTGGCTTTCCTGGCATAACCGGGGAAACCGATGCACCCGGGCCACACTACAAGGGCTGAGAAGAGGAGACCACGGAGGATGGGTGGAGAGAGAGGGAGAGTCTAAGAGGGATGCAGGGAAGAGGAGGAGGGAGAAGGAGGGAAAGAATGAAGAGAGACAGAGGGTAGGAAGAAGGGAGACAGAAAAGCAGTTGAGCCAGATGAAATAAAGATGTGGAGGGAGAGGAGGCCCTTCATAAAGAAGAAATGGGGGGAATTGAACTGGGGCCGTGGACAGTGATCTGGACAGGACCTGCCAGGCCGTGTCTCTAGTGAGCCCTCTCAGGAAGGAGGCCCCGCTGCAGCCTAGCTTCCCGCCTCTCTCTGCCACGACCTGCCCCTGTGATCTGACTTCCATCCCCTGTGCCTTTTGCTGCCCTTGCTCTGGGCGAGGCTCCTCACCTGCAGGTGCAGTGAGCGCAGGCTCAGGGGCAAGGGCCCAGGGACAGACTCCAGCAGGTTGTCAGCCAGGTAGAGAAACCGCAGCTTCTCCAGTGCCTGTGAAGAATGCAAAGGGTGGGCGAGGCAGGCGGTGCTGTGGGACTCTGGCCACGAGGAGGTGCCAGAGTCGGGGAGGTCAGAGTCAGGGGCCCCACTTGTTCACCGAGGATGCACCTAGCCTCGGCTCTGAGCCAGGCTCCGTGCTGGGCACTGCAGAGATGCCCGGGCCATTAAGGAGCTACAGACGCTAACTCCAGCCAGGCGCAGAAGAAGCTGCTACCAGTGGGGTGCCTCTGGAGCATGAAGGCGCCAGTCGGCTGTTTAATGACGACCGGGAGGTGCAGGGATAAGCAGAAGGGAGCTTTCGGAAGGGGTTTTCCCCAGTGACAAGTCTCCAAATGCTAGGCCTGGAGCATGTGCTCAGGAGCCATCCAGACCTGCAGAATGAGAACCATAGGCATACAGAAGCAGACCCCGGGTGCGAGTGACACAGAGCTCTCTGAATCAGGTCGGGTTAATCAGGGAGGGATTTGGGAAGCAATAAACCTTCAGCAGGGCTCAGAGCGCGGTGAAGCGTAATAGCTACCACTTATGCAGCATCTACTATGTATATTTAGTCCTCCTGTGCCCTTTGTGAATGCTGTCTTGCTTAATCCTCCAGCAACTGTGTCAGGTAGGCATCAGTACCCTCGTTTTGCAGATGACAAAACAAGATCAGAAAGGTTAGGTGACTCCCACAAACCCAGGTCTCTCTGGCTCCAAAGCCCATGCCTTATGCCGGGCTGAGAAAACAAACCTGAGCCAAGACCAAGAGGCCTCTCCTAAGATGGAGACAGCCAGCCCCAGCTAGGATGTTGCTGAGGCTGGATCAGCAGAGGACTTCCATGATCATGCAATCCCTGTTCTTCATCCAGAGATGGAGAAACTGAGGCTCGAGGTCACACAGCTGGCTTCTGATTTCCAGCCCAGTGTTCTTCCCACAGTGGTATCAACATTGTGTTCTGTAAAACTTCCTCAAGGACCACAGCAGACAGGAGAAGACTGAGGAGGTGGAAGGAATTTGGGGAAGGGGAGTGGGAGAGAGCAAACAGGCATGCCTCCATGCCCTCACCCTATTTCAAAAGGCAGCTCTAAATTGATTTATTTGAACTTATTATTTGTATTTTTAATTTTTTTTTTAGGCAGTGTCTTGCTCTGTTGCCCAGGCTGGAGTGCAGTGACACGATCATAGCTCATTGCAGCCTCAAACTCCTGGGCTTAAGTGATCCTCTCACCTCATCCTCCCAAGTAGCGGAGGTTACAGGCATGTACCACCCACACTCAACTAATTTTTTTTTTAAATTTTTTTGTGGTGATAGCATCTCACTATGTTGCCCAGTCTGGTCTTAAACTCCTGGGCTCATGTGATACTCCTACCTCAGTCTCCAAAGTAGCTGGGACTATAGGCACAAGCCACTACACCTGGCTAATTTTTTAATTTCTTGTAGAGACAGGGTCTTGCTATGCTGCCCAGGCTGGTTTTGAGCTCCTGGACTCCAGCAATCCCCCTGTCTCGGCCTCCCAAAATACTGGGATTATAGGCATGAGCCACTGTGCCCAGCTTCTCTTAACAATTTGATCATAGTTACCTGCATACACATGTTTATTGCAGCACTGTTCACAATAGCAAAAACATAGAACCAACTCCGCTGCCCATCGAAACTGGACTGGATAAAAAAATGTGGTACATATACACAGTGGAATATTATCCAGTCATAAAGAAGGATAAACATATGGACTATGCAGCAACTTGGATGGATTTAGAATCTATCATACTCAGTGATCTATCACAAAAAGAAAGGAGTACCACATATTCTCACTCATAAGTGGACCCTGAACATTTACCATAATACTATAAGAAAAGGATTGGGAGTAGTGAGACACTGCCAGGGGAGGAAGCGGGGGCACATAACATCAATAAGCGTCCCTGATCCCAGGCAAAGTGGGAACCAAAGGGAGGCCCAAACTTCACCTGTACAATGACCACTTGTATACCTAATCCTGAATTGTACCCTACATCTTTAAAATAAAAAAAATCAACAAACACACACACACACACACACACACACACACACACACACACAGAAAATGTGATCCTAGAAAGACTGTCACTTAATGGTGGGATTTGGAACCAGAAGGATATGTAGAGTTAGGGCTGAGGTCAGCACTACTGTGGGCCTAAGTCTTGTGTAAGTGAAGTTTTCAGGGGGCAGAACCTGCGAGTATGCAGGGGGCAGTGATGTGGCAGGGTGGTGAGTTGAGCAGACGCACAGAAGAAAGCCAGGACAAGGGACTGTGTACCCACAGGGGGAGAGGGAGAGTTGCTCACTTTGATTTCTGAGCTGCATCAGGGTACAGGTTGGGCACATCAAATCTGAAAATACAAAGTCCAAAATGCTCCACAATCCAGAACTTCTTTTTTTTTTGAGTTGGAGTCTCACTCTGTCACCCAGATGGGAGTGCAGTGGCCGCTCCTGGCCACCGCAGCCTCGACCTGCTGGACTCCGGAGATCCTTCCGCCTCAGCCTTCCGAGTAGCTGGAGCTACAGGCACGCGCTACCACGCCCGGCTAATTTTTGATTTATTGTAGAGATGGGGTCTCGAACACACAGGCTCAGGCAGTCCACTCACCTCGGTTTCCCAAAGTGCTGGGATTACAAGCTAAGCCACCGAGCCTGACCAGAACTTCTTAAGCACCAGCATGATGCTCAGAGGAAATGCTTTGGGAACATTTTGGAATTTGAATTTTCAGAAAAAGAATTCACATCCATTGATGGGCCCATGAGGCCTGGTGGTGCTGTTTTCCATCTGTGGCGCTTCTTGAAATGGCAGTGTAAAACATCCTTTTCTTGGGTCAGAATTAGTTTCTCGTGACCCAGAGAATCTTAATAAGCAACAAGTGGGAAAGGATTTTAAAAATGGGGTCGATTTATGTACCCCAGGACAAGGTTGAAGCGGGGACACCCCATGAGGGTGGAGTGTGTGGGTGGTGCTGGAGGTGTGTGGTGGTGGTGGTGGTGGTGGGCGGTGGGCTGAAGGGCCTGACTCACCCTGAAGGCTTCAGGTTGTATTCCTGAGCTCTGGAGCCTATTCAGGCGGACATCCAGGATCTCGATGCCGTTGGGCAGCACGGGCAGAGCTGCCAGCTGGTTCTCTGAGAGGATCAGATCCCGAAGGGCAGCCAGCAAGAGGAAGGCATCATTATCAATGGAGGATATGGAGTTGCCAGAGAGGTCAATCCTCTTCATCTTTGCTGAGGGACATTGGGGAGAACAAAGAGAGAAACTGGAACATGCCATCTTTCCTTGTCCCCTGTTGGGTCTGCCTCCATACCTTGTTCCATCCTTTTCGAGATAAGGGAGTTTTGTTTTTGTTTTTTTTTTAGTGAGAGTCTCATTCTGCCTCCCAGGCTAGAGTGCAGTGGCATGGTCACAGCTACCACAGCCTGGACCTGCTGGGCTCAGGCAATCCTACCACTTCAGCTTCCTAAGTAGTTGGGACTACAGGATGCACCACCACGCCTGGCTGATTTTTCATTTATTGTAGAGATGAGATCTCATCACCTTGCTCAGTCTGGTCTTGAACTCAGGGCTCAGGCAATCCTCTCTCCTTGGCCTCCCAAAGTTCTGGTGTTACAGGTGGGAGCCACCACACCCAGTCAAGATAAGGGAATTCTAAGTCCCTTTCCTTGGAGTCCTGCCCTGTGTCGGTGGCTGCCCACCTTGGATAGACACTCTCTTGAGAGTGAGAACCAACAGACCCAGGAGTCCCTGGATTCATTCCACTTCCCCTTGTTAGTCACACAAAGGGGCACTGAGGCTGTGGGTAATTAGTGGTAGACTGGATTAGAGCCCAGCTCTTCTGTCTCAAGCAGGGCATAACACATAAAGAAGCAAAACAAACAAACAAAAACCATGTAAACAGCATGAGTGTCATGGACCTCATGTAGGACAATCTGTCCAGAGGTCAGCTGGCCATAGAGCTATAGTTGCTGGGACATTCTGAGAATGTTGGCTTGATTATAACTTCCCTTCTCAGCTTCCCAGATCTTTTGGGAGAACAAACGACTTCCACCATCTAAACTCTTCAAAAAAGAGAATTAGAGATACTTAGGGCTACTTTCCTTTGGTAGCTGGAGAGACTGAGAGCCAAACGGAAAAGACTAACACAGTTAAGACTGTTCACGTGGTTTGCTGGCATGAGAAAGGACCTGGCCCCCTCTCTTTTCCCAGCATGTTACATACTCAGTCCTTTGAAGTCTTCGGCCCTGATATGACTGATACGGTTGAAACGGGCATAGAGGTAGGCAGTCGCCCGGGGAAGAGGAGGAATACTCTCTAGCTCAATGTCGTCACAGTACACAGAAGAACCGAGGCACACACAGACCAGGCAGGTGGGCAGACCTGGATCAGGTGGAAGACAGAACAAAGGGAGATCCCTTTAGCCTTTGGGACCAGTGGCCGTCACCCCACAAAGTATCTGAGCCACAGTCAGCTGTGCCTTCTTGATAGGCTATGGATTGCTCCCCAGAACAGATGGGTGCCATGCACCCAGACAGTGCTGTTGGCTGCTCCCAGTCTGTCATTCCACCCCAGACCCCAGAGAAGCAGTCCACCCACAGTAACTCTCTAGTCTAAATCCATTTGTGCTGTCATCAGATTCTGGTCATACATTTTCATACATTTCCTTAGTCCTATGTGGGTGTTTTTAGGACACTCATTGGTTTCTTTTCAATAAGGTTCCTCTCTGGTCCCAAAAAGTACAGTGAAGATGAAACAAAGCCAGAATTAAGTGAAATAGTCAGTGATTGCTTGCTCTGCCCCAGCCTTGTGGGAGAGAAATTAAATATGTTGTGTGCAGCTCCGAGAAGTGTAGTAGAACCAAGGTGGACAATGTCTGCCAGCATCCATCTCCCCTTCTTATGGTATTAGCATCCTGATTTTCCATTGAGACACAGCCCAACCCTGTTCTCAGTCCATGACCCCATCTCTGTTTCCAGTGGCCACGGGACTTAGGCCGGATCATCCTACACAGACTGACCTTAAAAGTTGGGAAGACTTTATTGACTCATACAGTTAAATAGTGCAGGTGGTTTCTGTCACTTGGTATCACAAGGCACAGAGATTACTGAGAGGACAGTACCAGTCCGACTCAAGGAAGAAGTCTGGTAGCAGTGACTTGGCCTCAAGACGAAAGGGCAGCTCTTCTCAGCCAGCAGTGACCAGGCGGAGAAAGTGGAGTGGGGAGGGGCGGGGGTGGAGCTCCAGCATCCTTCTTATCCCAGGGCCTCGAATGGTAGGTGCTTCTGAGGCCTTGGTGGTCTCTACAAGCCTAAGGATACTGTGGCTCTGAGAATTCATGGATGTCCTCTGAATGGTTTCTCTGCGGATGCCCCAAGACCCCAAATCCACCCAAGGCAGGCATCCCAAGAGAAGAACAGGGAAGCTACGGGCATGCGAGTCCAGAACAGACTTCATTTGCTCTCCGCCCCAGTTTTGGCCTCCCTGTAGAGTGCCAAGCTTGCTCTGCCCCATTACTGCCAGGGCTGCCAGCACCCAGGAGGGCACCAGGGAAGGAGAGAGGCCTGCTAAGGAGGGACTTTGGAGCTGAAAAGCAGTGTGACTGCTTCATTGGCTCCTGTGCCAAGTGACAGCCGCAAAGTTATTTATTCTTCTCTACAGGCTTTTAATTGTCTCTCATCTAATTACCACTCAATCCGTTCCCCCAGTGATGCTATTAATTAAGGCAGGGTGGCTTTGCTGGGGCATAAGGGAATTCTTGCATTTCTTTGCTTTCTACTCAGTTTGTGCATTCAGGCAAAAATACTGGGAACAGCCAGCTTCTCTCTTGGATTTTTTTTTTTCTGTTCTTACTGTGGCTATTTCCCCTCATCATCCTGCTGGTAAGGGTAGCCCCAGCCCTCCACACTCCACCCAAGTTCAAACTGTGGTGCCCCCTAGTCCTGGGTCATAATTGTCTGCCTATAAACTATGAGACTGTGACCATGTGACTGTGTACTTACCATGGTTGGCTGGGGAAGTCAGTAGTCCCAAGGTAGTAGGTCTGGCCAACATGGGGTTTGGTGAGGGTGTCCTTAGAGCCTTGGTGCTCTTGGTGAGACTGGTCCTGGTTGGAGGAGCCAGGCTAGTCACTTTAACCTGGAGACACAGCACATAGTACACCATAGGCCAGCTTTTGCCTGAGAGGGACTTAACTTTGGACTCTGGGAAACTCAGTGACCAGTTTCAAACTTGCAAAGAGTCCCTGTGGAGATGGGAGAAGGAGGGATAGCAGAAAGAGTGAGCAAGAGCAGGGAGCAGGGGCTTAGAGAACATCAAGTCTTGCATCTTCAAGATTTGGATGGAGAAACAGAAGCCCAGAGAGGGAAGGGACGAGACCCATGGAGCCAGCGGACGGCCAGGGCAGAGCTGGAACCCAGGTCTTGGGATTCCCCAGTTGTTCCCTCGTTCCACACTGCCCAGGCTCACACAGTAAGTGAGTGGGGGCCTCTGGGCTTGCAGCCTATGCTGCTGCAGGTCAGGCCCTTCAAGGGCCTGGAGGCACAGGGGAAGAACTTCCCCCTGGAGGACAGTTTCAGAAAAGAGACAGGGGAGAATATGGGGACATTGCTGACCCCTGCCCCAGTGAGACATGACTCAGGATCCTGGTTGACAGCAGGAGAGGATGCATGACTTCTGAAGGAGGAGGGGTCCCACTGAGTTTGCCACAAATGGACAAATAAATTGCACGTTCGTGTTCCCTTTCTTAGTATCATCTAAATCAGTGATTCCCAACCTTTTTGGCACCAGGGATCAGTTTCATGGAAGATAGTTTTTCCACGGGTGGGAGGTGAGGGATCATCAGGCATTAGATTCTCATAAGAAACCCACAACCTAGATCCAGTTCACAATGGAGTTCACGCTCACGTGAGAATCTAATGCCACTGCTGATCTGACAGGAGTCAATAACCCGCTGCTCACCTCCTGCTGTGTGGCAGGTTCTAACAAGCCACGGACTGGTACTGGTCTGCAGTCTGGGAGCTGGGGACCCCTGACTTTAAATGTCAAGTTCCTACAGAGGGACAGGAATGTCCACCTCATAGAGAAGGAGATGGAGGCTGAGACACCTGCGTGGCGGGGGAGGCGGAGAGGGTCAGGCGCCAACTCCCAGGTTGATGCAGGAAGTGCAGTGGATCTGCTGTGTCCTTACCTCAGGGGACTGGTCCCCGTAGTCAGTGAGCTCCTCATAGTTGCTCAGGTCAATGACCTCACCGTAGCTCTCCGGGTTCAGGGCTTCATCCCCCAGAGGCAGGGCTGCATAAGCATCACCTTCCTCTTCTCTCCTCTTCCTCATCTTCTTTGGGAGAGAAGCTGTCCCTGCCTCTTGCAGCATCAGGGCCAGGAGACCCAGGAAAGCCGGGAGCCTCATGGGGGTCCTGGGGTTAGGAGTGGGCTGAGAATGGGGCCGAATCACATCGGTGTCTGGTTCTGGGGAGTGGGCAGGAGGAAGAGCCATGGTCCGAGGGGCAGGCTTTGTGGAGGGCTGTGAGGATGGCTCACAGCCTCAGCCTCACTGCAGACTCCTATGCCAGTCACCACACACCCCTACGTGCCCTCATTACATGCACAAGCTCCCTGGAGGTTGGGACTGTATCTAGGGGGATCTCCCACAACCACCCCATGCGCATTTTTCTACATGATCATCCCCAGCCTGATATCCACTCACACAGGCATGTGCACACCCTGGCATGTGCACACACAGTCACGAAGGTCCCCCTGTCTACACAGCAGGCACACACAGGTGCATGTACACAGATGCTCTCTCTCATACAACCTCACTCTCAGAATATGGCTACTCATCACCAAGCAAGACTTAGAGACACTTCAATATCAAGGAATCTCACGGTTTGTTAAAAGATCATTCGTTCGTGCATTTGCTCAACAAACACGTGTGTGGTGTCTGTTAGGTTCCAGCCACTAGACTTGTCTTTGGGGAAGCAGGATGAATAAGGCACAGCCCTTCCTAGCAACACCCAGTCCATTTGGGAGACATGGGTTTACAAACTGACACACGGTGTAAAGAAGAATGTCAGTTCATAATATATGCTGCTTTTTCAACACAGATGATTACACATACTAGTGAGTTCATTGTGTGTGGTGGTGGGAGTATGTATGCATCTGGAAAGTTCTTGGATATTTGCTTACATCCGTGTGTGCACAGGTGCCTATGTATATGTGTGATGTGCATGCGAGTACAGGCATTCGTGTAAATCGTCCACATTACACAGACGGGTCAAGAAATGCGTGTGGTGTGGGTGCTGAGGCAACCAAGTACAAATGCACACAACAGTCACACCTGGTGTAAGCCTGGTAACTCAGCCCTCCCCAAAGCCAGCTGCACAAGCTCCTAGCAGATCTTCCCGCTTTCTCAATTTCAGCTGGGCAAGGGGCAAGCCCCCAGCAGTAGCAAGAGGGGTCTCTTCATCTTACCTCCCGAACCTCACTCCAAACCGAATCATATCACCTTCAGACATCCTAAGACAGAGTTTACTACCCATCCAGAAGCCTCCTCCAACCTCTCTGGCCAGAGGCCTGAACTCTCTTCATTCTCCCTGCCCAATCCCTACTCCAGCCTGAACTTTCCCCTCATTTGCATTCCAGGGGGCCTAAGGCCTCAAACCTTGAACCTTACCCCTTCAGTGCTCTTGGTTCCTGAACGGAGAGGTGGGGACTCTGAGGAGGTTGTCTGAAATGGGGCTTGGGTTAGACTAGAGGCGCAGGCAGCTGGGGGAGGGCGAGGAGTTGGCCAGTCAGTCAGACATGTGACCAATCAGACTCCTCATTCTCCCTGAGGTCCAGCTGTTTCCCCTCCTCTTTCCTCAGGGGTCCCCTGCCCGTGGCTTTGCTGGACAAAAGGGAATTCTTCCTCTTTCTCTTCACTCAGGCAGTCCCCCACCTCCTGTTCCTGCTCTGTCTCTCCCCTAGTCTGTCAGATGTCCCCCATCCTGGCCCACCCTCCTGATATGTCCACATCTCCAAGAGAGGGGTCCACCCCTCGGGTTCTGAGCCTTCAGGGAAGACTGGAGTGGGAGTATGTGGAGGAACAGAGCTTGCCTTTCTAGCTTTTTTCTCTGACCAGAGAGTGATGAGGCTCTGGCTTCCTGATTGGAATCCAAGGGTAGAAGACGAGCTAAGGAGGCACCCTGGCCAGCCACCACCCCTACCCAGAGTCCCACTCCCCTACATAATTGAACAAAATCACGAGTGGCAGGAACTGAAGGCCCAGGTGGATCAAAGAGAAGGTGAGTGGGGGATGAGGCCGATGATCATGAGCATACAGGAAATTCTCTAAAGAATTTGGGAGGAAAGAAGTGGAAGGGGAGGGGCCCTAGAAAGGACTCCCTGATCATAAGCACCGGAAGACATTGTGCAGGGTCATCCGGGGCCTGGAAGCATCCAGGATACTTCCAGGTTCCAGGATACCCAAATTCCCAGATGCTCAAGTCCATGAGAGAAAATGTCATACCACATACTTGCACGTAGAACCTCCCCACACCCTCCTGCACACTTTGAGCCTCTCTAGATGACTTATAACCCCTAACACAATGCCTACACATCACTTCATTCATGTGGATTCGAAGTAGTACCCAGCGTGTGGGAAATTAAAGTTGCGCTTTCTGGAACTGTGTGGAATTTTTTTTTTCTGAATATTTTCAATCTGTGGTTGGCTGAATCCATGGATGGGAACCCACAGATCGCATCAGAACATACCCCCCTTTCCTTGGTGTCTCGGTCAGGCTGTGGGGCAAGTTCTTGCTAAAGGCAGGGTGACTAAGATGTCCTCTCCCAAATTCTGCCAGCCTGGACCCCTGCATGTGCCCGGTTTCTTCAGTGATGCTCCTTGCTCCCTCCTCCCTCCTGCTGACCAGATACTGAATCCCAGCTGCAAGACCCCTGAAGTTCATCTAGTCCAAACCTCTTATGGCATAGATGAGGAACGTGAGGCCAAAGAGGGGAGGTGACTCGCCCAAGGTCACAAAGCCAGGGCCAGGGCTTGGATTTCCTGGCTCTCAGACCAGAGGGTTTTCAACCTCATCCTGGGAATCCCAGGTCCATGTTCTCCAGGTGCTCGGAGCAGATGGCCTTGGCAGAACTCATCTCTGCCTTGGCACACCAGGTGAAGAGGCAGGTCTAGTAGCCTGGCCCAAGAGGGGAACTCTTGGCTTGCAGTGTTCCTCGGCACCAGCTGGTGTGGGAGGGGGCTTTCCCCAGTCCAAGGGCCCGGTCACCAGGGCAACACATGTTCCTGTGCCCCATCTGGGGAGAGCCACCATCGGGGGCTCTACTGGGCGAAGGGAGAGATAGCCCAAGAGCCTGAGGGCACTCAGGAGGCAGATGGCACATTTAGCGAGCCAGGTGCTTCCATCTTCTCTCCACAGCCTGGGCTTTGTGGCCAGGGGCCCTCCGCCCTCACAGCCAATGGGGCGCAGCTCCTCCTCCCACCCCACCCCATTTATTCCTGCAAATGCAACTGTTCATTTGATCCCCCTGCCACCTGCTCCCGTTCTCCCTATTTTCTCATCCTGCCGACTCTGCTGGTTGCCAAGTGCCCCCACCCCTACAAGGGGTGCTCTCCAACACCTGCTCCCCTCACTCCCGCCAAGAGCCACCTTCTGACACAGGCTTTCATCCTAGACCCTCGCCCAACTTCTACTTTTGTTACCCAAGCTTGGGGGTCACACACTCCAGTTCCCACAGATTCCAGACAGTGTCCACGGAAGTGTGCGTGTGACCCGCAGAAGAAGCGACTAACAGGCAGGCTGTTGTTTCCGCTGGTTCCACTCCCCGAGAGTCTGGCAAGGGCGGCAAGGAGGCGGGGGAGGCGTCCTAATCCTAATCTCTCATTAGGAGAGGCACAAGGCATGCTGATGAATTGGAGGTGGCAGGCGGTATGGACAGAAGTCTGGCCAGCTAACCCCATTGCTGCTCCTTTCATGGACAGGGAGAGGGGGTGGGAAGTTCAGGAACTCTCCTGCTTTTTGGAGTATGGGAGTATGTTCCTTACTGAGGCCTTGTAGTCACATAACTCCATGACCAGAACGTGACCCTCTCTTCTTTTGTTTTTTTTTTGAGTTGGAGTCTCACTCCGTCACCCAGGCTAGAGTGCAGTGGCACGCTTATGGCCACACCAGCATCGATCTGCTGGGCTCAGGTGATCCTTCCGCCTCAGCCTTCCAAGTAGCCAGAACTACAGATGTATGCTACCATGCCCGGCTAATATTTTCATTTATTGTAGAGATGTTGCAACCACCATGTTGCCCAGGCAGGTCAAGAACCCCTGGGCTCAGGCAATCCTCTTGTCTTGGTGTCCCAAAGTACTGGGATTACAGGCTTGAGCCACCGCGCCTGGCCGACCCTCTCCTCTTTTTCAGTCACACATGCTCCACAGGGTGGACTCCCACACCTTCCTGCCTCTGCTCATGCTGCCTTCCCTCCTGGTTATATAGCTGTTTGTTTTTTCCCTTCTCCCACCTGGCAAAATCTGATCATCCCTTCAGAGCCAGCTCACGTGATAGGAGCCTTTCTGGCTTCCTCCAGGCAGGGGTAAAATCCCTCTCCTCTTTGCCGTTTGTACACAGCATTTACAAACACTTAAAACATAGAATGTCAACTCATGGCTCTTTCCCCCTTTACCGAGTTATGAGATTCTCAAGGACATGGGGTATATATTAGCTACCACTGAATTATTTAATTTTTTTGTAGAATCAGGGTTTTACTATGTTGCCCAGGCTGGCCTTGGGCTCCCAGCCTCAAGGGATCCTCCTGCCTTGGCCTCCCAAGGCGTTGAGATTACAGGTGTGAGCCACCATGCTCAACCCTACCCTTGAATTCTTGGCTGGCAACCAGGCATATGAACATTTGCTGAATTGGAGTTGGTGTTCAGCAGGCAGGTAGGAGAGGCGAGGGAATCATCTGGCAGTTTTCATCCTAAAGAAGGTGGTGTAGGTTGGGAGGACCATGAAACCCACTTCTGGAACCAAGTTTGCCTCGGAAGAGAGCTGCGAGCACTCTGCTGTCACCCTTCTGTGAACTTCCACTGGCCCTTTGTTCTCTGCCCTCATTATGGCTCTTTTATGTTTTGTGTGCACACTGTACCTCCCCAATTAGTCTATAAGCTTCACTTGGTGAGGAAAGACAACTGTTTTGTGTCTTTCTGTGCCTGCTTCAGTACTGAGCTTCTGGGAGACCCTTATCAATTTAGTAATTTGTGGGTTGAAAGAGATTGGAGCTTTGGGCTTCAAATACAGCTGTCAGATTTCTGGTCTGACTTTAGGATTTTTTTTTGGCCAGGAGAGTCTTGTGGGACTTAGGAATAATTTTTTGATTGGGTGTAGTGGCTTATGGCTGTGATCCCAGCACTTTGGAAGGGCATGGCAGGAAGATTGCTTAAGGTCAGGAGTTTGAGACCAGACTGGGCAACATTGAGAGACCCTGTCTCTACAAAAGGAAAAAAATATCAGCCAGGTATGGTGGCATGTGCCTGTAATCCCAGCTACTCGGGAGGATTGTTCAAGCCCAGAAGGTCCAGCTTACAGTGAGCTATGATCACACCACTGCACTCCAGTCTGGGTGATAGAGCATGTCCCTTTCTCAAAAAGAAAAAAAAAGAGGAATAACTTTTCATGAGCGTTGTGAGTGTTGGGAGAGTGTTCCAAAAAAGGCTTTGGGATAGTTTTCTTGGGAGTTTCTCAAGAATAGGATCTTTTCTCCACCCATCACCTAATCACCTCAGAACAAATAAGTGGGAAACGGGGTAGGTGACAAGATGACTTTAAGGTGTTATTCTTGACCTATTCACATTGTCACATTCAACCAGGGTGTATTTAATATTACTTTATTTCCTCTGCTGTGAAGCGTGTTGAAATATGAAAGTTGTTTCACAAAGTTAACATGGTCTTCAAGAGAGAATAGATACATGTGCAGAGTTCACATACACACCTACTTACGCACCTGTATAGGTAGATGCCAACAGCACTGAGGGAATGATCTTGTGTAAGGAGGAAGGGGCTTTTTTAAAGCCAAGGGAAACCAGCACATTGTGTGTGTGTGTTTTGGGGGAGGGAGCCTGTGGAGCCAATTTAACTTGAACCCCCTCTGGAGAAATGGAAGGTGGAGGGGCAGATATATTCTAGCGGGGGCAATGGGAGGATGATTGTGTTCCTGCTAAAAGAAAGTACTTACATTGGTTTGCAGGACTGGGGGGGTGATGACCTCTGCCCTCTGGGGAGTCACAGGAGCTGCACTCCCTGAGGGCCTCAACAAAGGGGCTGAGCTTGCAAGATGTGAATAAGGTACAGGAGGGGGGCTTATCCAGGCCATAGCACCAGGTTGCTTACAGCCATAATAATATACTGACTTTAAGCAGGAGCCTTGGAGAAACCAGCTGCAGCTAGGAAGGATGAGGCAATTGCAGAGGAGCACAGGGGAAGGAGGTGGTGATGAAATGGGTCCTGTTTCCTATAATTAGCAAGAGAAAGGTGAGAAAGAATAATGGGAATTTCTTGAAGTTAGGGACCCTGCTTAATTGAATTTTTTAAACACCTCTGAAACTGTTCTCATCCTAACTTGGGTGTGGGCATGGTGTCTTACTCTTTTCTAGAATATCCGCACCCTCTCCCGCCCCCTCCCCCACTAGCAAACACACTCGGTGCTGAGGAAGGGCAGCATCCCTTAGAGGAAGTTAAGGGGGAAGGTGAAGGTGAGCCAGCCCTGTGGGGGCTGGGTTCCACTTGGAGACCTGCCAAGTTGCTCACGGGGCCAGGCAAGGAGGGTAAGGAAGCCTCGGAGGGAGGGACAGTCCATCCAGAGAATAAATTACTGCAAGGAAAGGGGATCATATTTAGGACTTGTCCTGCATTCGAATGGTTTTAAGTGTGAGCGCTAGAGGGACCTAGGAGGAGCATCTTACCCACCGGCTCTGCTTACAGATGTGGGAGCTGAGAAGGGACCCGGCAAGGGCCCCCCGCAAACGGGAACAAACTATCCTCATCTGTGTTCCTAAAGGCTCAAGGATCTTTCCAGTTGGGACCCCATATCCCCTCGCGGGCCCTACACAACCACCTTACGGAGAGGGTGAGGATGATGACTGGAGCCAGCTGTTACCTATGCCAGCCACTAGGTGTCGCTGACGTGTCTGTCCTAGAGGCGGAGGCTAATTTTCCAATGTGCGAGAGGCTTCTGGGAGATTTCCAGATGCTCCGCCCCTCCTTCCCGGTTGGGGTAGACCGAGTGGGCCATCCACACTGATGGAGAGCAGATGGAAGGGGCGGGGCTGGTGCCTCTCAGCCCTCCACGGTGAACACTGTCCCTTGGGCCCCAGGCCTCCGGTCGGGCAAGAGGGGCTGCGGGACCCATCTCCGCCCACGCGGGTCTGTCCCTGGGCGCTGACCTCCTCCCTTCCCCTGCTGGCTGATTCCTAGTTCCTTGGGTCATTCTCCTCCTTGGCTGTTCCTCTCTGAGGCCCAGTCAGGAAGGCGTGAGCTGTGTGCACCCTGAAGGAGGAGGAGGAGGGGGCCCCCACTCATCCCTGCGAGGGCATGGCCAGAGGCAGGCCCTTGTGGGAACCCTGACCCTCCGACCTGCGCCGTCATTCCCTCCCACTTCCTTCCCGGAGAACAGCGGCCAGCAGAGCCAGTGCGATGTCTGGTGCTGGGGAACCAGGCAGTGGAGCAGCAGTTTTGGAAAAAGGAATCCTTGGCTGGGGAGATCTGGGTTTCTCGGCCTCTTTGGGCCAGAGCTGCCAGAGATGAAGGAGTCTCCAGCTGGACTTCATGGACCCCCCCTCTGGGCTGCCCCTGACCATCTTCAGCTTGCTGGGCCAGGACCAAGATCAGGTGTCAGTCCACAGCCCAGATTTACCCAGGAGTGGGTGGTGGAGGAGAAGGGGACGTTGAGTCTTTGGACACACATCTGTGTTTCTGGAGCTAACGGAGACCACAGAAGGCCAGAAGTTTGGGTGTGCACTGGGTGTCTTTGAACTGGGCGGGACCAAATCGAGCTCTTGGAAGTCTTGCTCCTGAGGCTGCAAGCAGTGTAGATGGCTTTTCCCTGCCTCAGAAGGGTGGGATTAAGAGAGGCGAAGCTGGGAGCAAGAAAGGGAGACAGAGAAAACCAACAGTGGGCACAGGTGCCTGCGCCCCCAGCCTTCAAGTGCCGTCAGAGGAGATCCAGCACAGAGTGAGGGTTAGATGACCACCGACTGCAGGAGGCGGAAGCACATCATGAGGTCCAGCGGGATGGGTGGCTTCAGGTAGTTGCCGTCCAGACGCAGGTAGCGCAGGTGTGGCACATTCTCCAGATCTGAGGAGAAGTCGTGGAAGGCGACCAGGTTGTTGGGGCAAATCTGGGTCCCGTTGATTTCTATGGAGAAAGAAGGGGAGAAGTCATCAGGGATGTAGAGAAATCAGGACAGAACGGGGCTGGAGGCAAAGATGAGGAAGGAGAAGGGGGAGGCAACCAAGAGTGGGGACTCCAGACTTCTCCTTTCTGGAACTGGCTGTCTTTGGGAATGTATGACCATAAACAAGCTGCCTTGGCCTCCAGGCTCAGTTTACTCATTTGCAAAATGAAGTAAATTGATGTTGATCAATAATTACTACTGTAAATTTACTCTGGAGAATCAGAAATAAGCTTTGAGCTGGGCCTTCCAGAATAGGTAGGATTACAAGTGGAGACCTAGACCTGTGGGATAATGTTCTGACAGAGGGATCTGTTTGAAGTTGTGGAGGCCAAAATTCTGCTCATGACCGAATCTGGGAATAGTAATAGTGCAATGTGATGTACTAAGGAGAGGAAGCTCGGAAGGTAAGTAGGCTTTCAAACAGTATGTCGCTAAGGGTCAGGGCTTGAACCTCTAGTCTGAGGAATGGCATCGAGCAGGGCTGTCTTTGTGAGAGTGATGTTAGGATAAACGAACCAGAGCATCCTGGGGTGTTAAATCCGGAAGGGCCCTTCGTGATCCCCTTCATCAGGTTTATACTTTAGACGATGAATCTGGCTACAGTGTGGAGAAGCAGTGGCGTAGGGCGAGACCTGAAGCCCGCTGGTGGATAGGAGAATTGTTCCAGCGTTGTTCCTGTGAGTTGGATGTGAGGCATGAGAGTGGGTGGAAGATGTTATCTGAAAGACAGATGACAGGAAGAGGAAAGAGGGTCTGGAGAGAACTCAGGCGCCCTGGGGACATGACTAGCCTATTAATTCTGAAGGGTCCATGCCCGAGATTCCATTTTCCCATCACCTTTTGTTAGATGGCATCAGGCATGTCAGCTTCTAAATGAATGGTTTTCTTCTCCCTAACCCTTGCCTCATGCATCATCTATGGAGGAGGAGGGAGAGGAGGAGGAGGGGGAGGAGGCGGAGTTGTCATGGTCCTTGTTTTCTTCCTCCCCCATCACAGGAGTAGCAGGAGGGTCCTGACATGGGTAGAATTTCCCTTACGGGCTTGGTGACTTTGGGCTGTTGCCTGACCCGCTACCCTGACTCCCAGTTCTTCAACCTGTGAAACGGTGAGTGGTACCTGCCCTGTACATCAGATGAGAGAATGTTGGCGAAAGCATTTTGAAAACTGTAAAGGCCAGTATTAGTGGTGGTCTTATGGACATTGCTAAGAACATAATGGACCAGGTTCCATTCAGCCCATTCTCTCTGTTAGGGTTACAGGAAACAGGCTGGAGGGGGGTGGGCACGTGTGGATGGGGCATGATTTCTCTGACTTCAACCTGAGGAGGCTGGGATATCCCCAGCAACCTGTTCTTCCACAATCTGGTAGAGAACTGTCAGCCATGTTTTAATCGAGTAGCCTTTCTGTGTATATTTCGGCCTACACAGCTTTCTGGGGGTAACATGTTCCATTTTAATGTGCTACCTACAGGGTAAAATTAGACAGTTTTTCTCTTTTCCTGAATCTGTTTCTTGCAAGATTTTTAACCCATCACCTCCACTTGTAATTATCCTGGATGAATGAACAGACCTGTTCTTCCATGCATTTGTTTCTTTTTTTTTTTTTTTT
>NW_007231829.1:0-12353 GCF_000164805.1 Carlito syrichta | reverse complement strand
ATTTTTGATTTATTGTAGAGATGAGGTCTCACCAGGTTGCCCAGGTGGGTCTCGAACCTGAGGGCTCAGGCAATTCACTCCCTTCAGCCTCCCAAAGGCGTGGGATTACAGGCTGAGCCAGCGAGCCCGGCCGTTTGTTTCAATACTTCACCTATCTCCTCCTCGTTCCTTGGCTTAGAAACTAAGGATCCACAAATATTGTTTTAGGGATCCTTCTCTTTCTCCTTGATCCCCTTTGTCCCTTTAGCTACCATATTCCTTGTGTGAATGTAGCCTGATTTTGTTCAAGGACTAGATAATATTGTTTCCAAACCTTTCTACTGATGCTCTGCTCAGAGCTGACTTTTTTTTTTTTTTTAAGTAGAGGCAGGTTCTTACTTGTTGTGTAAGTCAGTCTTAAACTCCTGGCCTCAAGCGATTCTCCTGCATCAGCCCCCAAAGTGCTGGGATTATAGGCATGAGACATTGCACCTAGCCAGAACTGACATTTTCTTTTAGTCAGGGTCTCACTCTGTCACCCAGGCTGGAGTGAAGTGGCACAATTACAGCTCACTGTGGCCTCAAACTCTTACGCTCAGGCAATTCTCCCACCTCAACCTCCTGAGTAGCTGAGATTACAGGCATGCACAACCATGCCTGGCTACTGTTTTGATTTTTTTTGTAGAGACAAGGTCTTACTGTGTTGTCTAGGCTGGTCTTGAACTCCTGTGCTCAAGCCGTCCTCCCACCTTGGCCTCTCAAAATGCTGGGGTTATAGGTGTGAGCCACCATGTCCTACCAAAGAGCTGACATTTTTGATTAAAGCAAAACTGCCACTCCCAGCCTCCACTCCTGAGCTGCAATTCACACTCCATGCCCAGGACCCTGTAAATGTAGCTTAGGCAACCTCTCCCTTAAATGCAACTAAACATTGCAGCCTTCCAGATAGATTCAGAAAGCATACAGACATTTTTTTTCTTTTCTGCCTGCCACATTTCCATCAGTTACATATCCTGAGTATGTAGCTGTCTTTCTGGCTATAGCTTTGAGAGACTCTTCAAAACCTATGCTCAGACGTGGGAAGAAGCATCCTCTCACAGGGGCAGGCTTCTGCAGCAGGTGGGCCCAGGACATTTCCAGGGGGCATCTAAACATTCCTGTTGTGCTTTTAGGAGAATGCCTGGGAGTCTATTCCCTGTCTACCCTACCTGTAGATCCAGAGGCCAAAGAATCTTGGACCAATGAGAAGGGATGGACGAAGAAAGCCTATTAGTTTCCAAGCATGGTATTCTGGGCACTGTATCCATGTTAAACTGTTACATCCTCATAGCAACTTGTGATAGAAGGTACTATTACCATTCTCATTTTACAGATCAGGAAACTTTCCAGAGAGGTAAAATATATTTTCTTTTCTTTGCTTTTTTGAGTTGGAGTCTCACTCTGTTGCCCAGGTTGGCGGGCAGTGGCATGTTCACGGCCACCGTAGCCTCGACCGGCTGGGCTTGGGTGATTCCTCTGCCTCAGCCTTCCAAATAGCTGGAACTACAGGCATGCACTACCATGCCTGGCTTATTTTTTGATTTATTGTAGAGACAAGGTCTCACCAAGTTGCCCAGGTTGGTCGTGAACCCCCTGGCTCAGGCAATCCTCTTGTCTCGGCCTCCCAAAGTATTGGGATTACAGGCTGAGCCACGGCACCCAGCCTCAAAGATCTTTTCAAGGTCACACAGAGTGGATGGTAAGGCCAAGACTTGAAGTCCAATGCCAGAGCGAGTGTTTTTTGCACCAGCCCTCCCCAGGCTCCCGAGAAAGGGTAGAGGCAGGAAACACCAACCTCCCTCCCTGTGACCGTGCCCCCACTCACTCTCGATGCTGTTGTTGTTGAGGTACAGGTGCTCCAGCCTGTTGTTGATGGCAGGCACATTGCTGATCTTGTTGTGGGACAGGTGGAGCACCAGCAGGTTGGAGATGTTGAAGGAGTTCTTGGGGAGGCCCCGGTCTGACAGCTTGTTGTAGTTCAGCCTGATGAAGGCAAGGTTGGGGAAACCCTTGAAGTACCCGTTAGGAATGTTCTCGATCCTGTTGCTGTCCAGGTAGAGCTGGTGAATGGCCACGGGGACCCTGGGTGGCATCTTTCTCAGGATGTTGTGGGCCAGGTTGAGCTGCATGAGGTTCTTGAGGCCCTGGAAGGTGTCGGGCTTGAAGACGCCGTCGCTCAGCCTGTTGTGTTGCAAGTCTAAGAGCAGCAGGTTTTCTAGCTTGCTGAAGACGCCGGGTGGGATTCTGGAGATCTGGTTCTGGCTCAGCCTCAGCTGCTCCAGGTTCCGGGGCAGGGCTGAGGGGACCTCCTCGAGTTGGTTCTTCTCCATGTAGAGGAACACTAGGCTGGGTAACTTCTCCAGTACCCTCTGGTCTATCTTGCGAATGCGGTTGTTGTCCAGGTTAATCCACCTCAGGCCCGTGGCATTCTGGAAGGACTCCACCGGGAGCTCAGAAATGAAGTTGTTCTGGAGATAGAGGTAATGGATGCGGGGCGGGATGACAGGGACCTTGCGAAGGTTGCGGCTGTCACAGTAGAGGGCAGATGGGAAATCAGGGGGGCAGTAGCATTCGCGGGGACAGTCAGGGAAGATAGACGGAGGGCCTGGGGGGAGGGGCGGAGGCAGGTCAGTAGGCTCTGCTGGTTCATGGGGCCGAGGAAAGCCAGGTGTGGGCCTGGGCCTGGGCCTGGGCCTGCGTCCGGGTCCAGCCCCGGGTCTTGGTCGTCTTGTTGGCTGGCCTTGGGCCACGGAGGCCAAGATGAGAAGTGGGAGGAGCCAGCAGAGGGAAGACCTCATGATCCAGGTGATGCACCTGTGGGAAGGAGACACCGGAGGTCATTAGCCTTCTGGCCCTTGGTGGACTGTATGCCATGTCTTTGCCGCTACAGTTGGCCAAGGCTAGCTGCAGAGGAGATGGACAGCTTAGAAGCATCTCCTTGTTTGCCTGTCCCCAGGAGTTGAGGGAGTAACAAGGGCGTGGGGCTCTGGATCCCCTGCCCAGTGGCGTAGCCACGCACTGTGTTAAGCCTGCTTTAGAGAGGGTGTGCCCTCCTGGTAGAAGGCAGGGCTGTGGGCTGTGAATCAGGAAGCCTAGGGCTTATTGGAGAAGACCCTTCACCCGTCTGACCTTCAGTCTTCCCATTTGCGGCATGAGAAAATATCCCCATCTTTCTAAGAGTGCTGTTAGGATATATGAACCATCAGGTCCCGGGGTGTCAAATCTGGAAGGGTCCTGAGAGAGCCCATGACATGGTGGTTTTCAAACTGTGCCTTCATTGCTGCGGAGGTTCACCGCCCCCAAGGCGGAGACTGAGGAGATAGCCCTGGGGTACCCTCAATCCACTCCTGTGCCAACCTGAGCAGCTCTGTTTTACAAAATCTGTTCATCTATTGAGGTTTAACCAAAGCATTCATTTGAAAGAAACATTTCATCACTAAAAACGGTTTGAAATCCACCAATCGAGTCTAGTTCCCTAGTTGCAGACTGAGGGGAAGAAGCAGTGTGCTGAGGCTGAGACGCAATTTAACACAGACCCAGGACAGAAACCAAAGTTTTCTGCCTTCCAGAGTAGCGCTGTGGAGAGCTGGGAAGGAAGGGAAGTGCTGCGGACACTCTTGCATCCACCCCTGCTCACAGTTGCTCTGGGCCTTCCTTCTCATCTCTCCCTGCACTCGGCTTAGAGAACGCTGGTCTTTGCCATCAGGAGATAGGCCAAGAATTTCTCTCCAGATGTGGAGGCTCTTGGGAAGATAAACAGGGCAGGGATGGAAAGCTGTGGAGAAAACACTTTCCTTTCTTTTGACCTGGTATTGCTGGTCCCATATCCTTTGGAGTTGGTGGTACTGAAGTGGGACATCAAGAAGAACTTCCTGCTAGCATCGGTGACATTGGAATGGATGCTGGAGGATCTTTCAGGGTTGCCTTTGCTGTTGGCCCTGATGACCCTTCAGATAGGGCCGTGCGGTTTGAGTTGAATTGAAACTGAATTGACTCAGGGCTGCAGACAGAAAGTGGCAGCTCCCACAGGCTTCTTCCCCTGGCCTAGGCTGGGAAGGGTCCAGGGAGAGGGTGCCCTGTACCTTCCTCTCTCCACAGCATCATCCCTATGACACCCCTTCTGGTCTCTAGCCAGGGTCCCTGTTCCCACATGGCTTCAGCTGGTCCTCCTTGCCTCTTCCTCACAATTGTGGTGCCACCTCCCACCCCCTTCCTGCCTGGACACATCGGGAGGGCAGGCTTCCTGGGGCTCTCTGAGATGGAGTGGGCTGGAGGTGTCCCCAGCTTGTGAATGGATCCTGTGATCCCCGCCTCTGATCCTGCTTTCCCTTTGAGTCCACGTCAGTGTAAACTCATCCCTTGCTTGACCTGGCTTCTTGCTGGCTTTGATCAAAGGAAGACAATTGAAGCCCCTCATCAGCTGCTGAGTTCTGGACCAGATGCTCAGGAGAAGTTGGATGTGACAGGAAACAGAAAGGAAGCAGAGTTTAGCCCTGGGTGGGTGGAGGGTGTCTTACCGCAGCTTACACACACACATACACACACACACACACACACATTCTGGTGGAGGGTGTCTTACCGCAGCTTACACACACACACACACACACACACACACACACACACACCCTGGTGGAGGGTGTCTTACCACAGCTTACACACACACACACACACACACACACACACACACACACACACACACCCTTGATCCCTACTCTGCATAGTCTGGCACACGTAGGGTCCTTTTTAGGTCCCATACTCATCAGCAAATTCATATCTATGTATCAGCTGTGTGTGTGTGTGAGCCCTTATACTCTACTGGATATGGGAGGGAAGGGAGGAAGGAGGGTGGGCGGCAGAGAGGGCACAGACTAGCCTCAGCATTTTCTCCAACTCCCTCTAAGGTGGTCTCTTCCCAGGAGAGCCTCTCTGAGGGAGTCTGGAAGGCCATTTCCCCCTGGCCTCCTATCACAAGGGACCTCGCAGTTAGAGCTTGCCTTTACCTCCAGTTGAGGATTTAACAGTCTTGGGACACACTGAAAGGATTAAGAAGAGAAGACATTCATTGTCAAACTTTGAACTTGAGTCTTCTTGGCTGGACCCCACATCACTTGTAAATGTTGAACTATGAATTAACATTGTATAAGTCCTGTAATTTTATAGCAGTCATATTGCCCATAAATTAAGGGGTGGTTAATGCATTAGTATTCTAAAACAAACATTTTTAAAAGCCCAAATTTTTGTGACCCTGATTTTGTAAAAAGAATTTCTTTATTTTTTCGTCACCTAGAAGACAGAAAATAAGCAAGAAATCTTTCATACTAAAGCCCTGTCTCAAAGAAGCTCCAGCCCTAGCCAGGGTCACAAATGCATATACTGGGCACCAACGTAAGCAAGGAAGGCTTGCCCAGAGCTTCCTGCTCTGTGAGGTGCAGAGATCTGGGCTCTGCTGGGGTGGGCAGCCCTGGTCTTCACTGTCAGGGGTGACTGGAGTGGGCAGGCTGACCACCCCCCCCTCACCCCACAGTAAACACAGGCCTTCCTCGTCCCCATCTCCTGTTCCCTTTGGGAACTTCCCACTAGTTCGTCTGACCCTTTTACATTCCAAAACCCTAGGGTCAGCCAAGCTCCTCCCAGAGCCAATAGGAGGGTTCCCAGGAAATGTTCCTTGGGGCGTGTTCTCGGAAACTGAATCTGCCCAATTCCCCTTCTCTCAGCCCAGAACTGACTCAGAACTATTCTCTGCTTCTCTCTTAACGAGACAGTGTTCATTTCTAAAGTTTTTCTCTTGGGGTACACCCTTCCTGCCAGAGCTTTGCTGTGTAGGTAGGTGGGACTTTCTGACAGCACAGCCATTCTCTCTGCTAACGCTCTGTGCTGCCTAGGCCTCTGAAATCAGAATTCACGCGAAGATGCCTGAACTTCAAGGAGAGTCATAGTCCCTGCCCCAAAGCCCTGACGTAACACTCTATGCTCCCACCTTCCAAAATCTTCTGTCCAATCATAAGTTCCCATAGGGTCCTCTGTGTGTGTTTTTTAAAAAAAAGTCTTATGCTTTTATAAGCATACCTCTCCACCCCCAGCTTTCTACTAGGCTCAGCTCACTGCTCAACCAATGAACAGTGACCACCAGTGAACCAATGACCACCTCCAACAAGCAAGTGTATGCAGCCTGTTCTCCAGCACTGGTTCTCAAAAAGCTGCTGCTTCACAGAAGGAAAAAGCAGTAGCTTTGCCCAACCCCAAACTCACTCTCTACATTGAAGAACATTTCCTAAGAGAGTTTTAAACTCCAATTTCAGTCCCAGTCATTGGAGGTCTGGTCTTGACTCCTGGCTCTGACTCTTCACCTTAGACTCCGCATCTGTGTCAGGACTGAGTGAGATCATGCATTTGAAGGCATGTTATAGGGTGCAAAATCTCTACAAGCAGGCAGAGGCTTTACATATTCATTTATTTGTTTATAAAAGAGCAGATTATCTAGAGAGACGTTTTGATTTTTAAAGTGAGATAACCCTCTTCTCTATCTGTCCTGTTTGAAAGGACAGACCAAGAGTGGGAAGCCATTTTTCATCTTGTTCTTAAACCCTGACACAATGATGAGAAAATAGAAGCTATGCTTTTGGAGAAATGCACACTTTAGGTATAATTAACTTTACCAACTTTGTCTTTTTAGGAACAGACTTCCTGGTGCCAGGTATCTCATAGTGTCAATCAAGCTTGCCTATAGTAAAGGGAATTTACAAGGCCTGAGATATCATACATTGGGCAAGGATTGTAAAAGTCATGAAACTTGTAATTACAAAAGTTGTGACCACTCAGAGGGAGAGCAGGTGGGGATTCCATCTTCCAGTAAATTGGTTACTTTCTATAGGGAAGCCAAGGATCCCCCGGAGCTACCCACTGGGAATGCCTAGGAGATAACAGGAGGTGCACCCTCCACTAGCTCTAAGGAATGTCGTTTGGGAAGGTACGGGAGAATTAGAATTCTTGTCACGTCCTTCTCTAGGGGCTATGATAATGTGGGTGAACATTAATGGGTCTCTGTGTCACAGGTTCTCCAAGACATTCACAGGTGGTCGATAAGGAAGTCACGGCAGTCACATGCACAATCTCCGTCAGATACAAGAGCAGGACAGCCCAACCATTCATGGTTTAGCATAATAATCTCTAGTAAACTTTTCGGTTCTTTGTCAAAGCTGAAGATCAAAGATGGCTGGCCAAAGTCATAAGAGTTTGTGAGTTGCAAATGTCTAACAAGTCTCCTGCAGGAATCACCCCCCTCTTAACCTATCAACCCTCTGTGCAGATAAGCCCCACCATGGCAGCAATCATGTGACTAACCCATCCATCTGCCTACTGTCCATTATCTGACATCAGTACCTGCACTTGCCTGCCCCTTTGTGATGACATGGAAGCAGACCGCCACCCAATCACCCTAATGATCTTCCCCCATCAAGGGGGATGGTTAAAAGGACTCAAGCACAAGCAACCAGGCGCCATTGCTTTGCTAGAGTCTGGCATGACCATGTGCTCTTTGAGCCATGGCTGTCGCCATGCTTTCTGGCTTTGGTCCCCCGCCCCTACCTCAGGGAAGTGAATCTTCTCTTTTCCTTCTCTTTCTCTCTCTAATTGATTTCTAAATAAACTTCTCTTTCTTAATCTTTTTGTGTGTCGCAGTTCTTTGCAATTTACTCAGATCTCTGGGTTGCCGGTGTGCACCTCCGGCTTGCCAGCCCCGACGGTGCTGTGCGCCTCCCTGTGTCTCTCGACCCTCACCCGGTCCGTCCGTACCCTAACACTGTTAATTTAACGTCAGATACCAGGACTGGTGGAATGTTTATGCTCAGGGCAGGGCTGGGCTGAGGTCTAGATGGGTTTGCTCAGGCATTAGGAGCAGGCATTCTTTCAAGATAATTGGCTTTGTATGGAAAGGCTGGGTTTGTCTCCCAGGACTGGGCATGGTTAGCACCAGGCTTACTCCACACTGTGTACTGGCATTCTTCTGTCTTGCCAGGTTTCCTGTCTAACTGGTCACCCCAAACCCCCATGGCTTCACCCAGACAGCTACCCAGCCGTAGTGACTGGGGCTGCCCCTGCCCCAGAGCCGTGCCCATGGACAGTAGGATGACTCTCCTCTTTCACTTTCTGTTCTAAACCTAGACTTTCTGAAAGCCACCTGTTCCCTTTAGTGCTTCCTGTAGTACAGAAGAAGCTAGAAGCAGAGGGAAGCAAGTAGACTCTGCCTACTTGTTAGTAGAGGAGTGAGCTAGGCCCATACAGGCTGCCTAAGACCCTTTTGAGGCCTCTGGGGGCTGGTGTGCTCCTGGGGTAACACAGGGGCTGGTATAGGGCATGATGAATTCAACATACCGTCGATGCCGCCACCCCTGTTCCGGAGGGTGAGCAGCATGCGGGTGAGCATGCCTGGGCCAGTGGGAGGAGGACGTTGTGGTGCTTACTAGTTAGAGTGCATGGATTCTCAGCTTCTCCATCATCACCTAGTGATGTGGCCCTATTCTGAGCCTCAATTTCCTTGTCTGTAAAATGGGAATAAGAAAGTCTTCCCTATCCCTATGTTCCTCATCCAGTTGTTGTCAGAAGATTTGTGATAGGAGACTTTAAAATGCAGATCAAAAAGCGCTAAAAATAAATATAGCACTATTATGGAGAGACCATCTGGCTCCCCAGTGTCTACCATGAGGCAAAGTGTAAACAGAATGAAGATTTTCTGGCCTCAGGCCACTCGTCCAGAAGAGCAAGTTTTCCACTGTGAGGGGTGGGAAGCAAGGGTGAGAGGCTCTTCTCCTCTGAGCCTGCTGCTCACTGTGTCCTTCTCTGCCGCTGTCCCCAGCGTCTCCTGCCCCGAAGAAGGACTAGAAGAATCGGTCTGATGCTTTGGGTGGATATTACAGAGTTGGGTCCTAACCCTGCAACTCTTCAGCTGCTTAGCTGGGTACCCTTGGGCAAGGCCTTAGTTTTCTCATCTATAAAATGGGCAGGCTAACACCTTCTTATTGGATTGTTTTGAGGGTTACACGCGTTAATATGTGTGAAGTGAGTGCTCAATGAATGTTAAGGAATTGCTGACGTTATTTCAAAGTAATGGGGTCTCTTTCCCTTCCGACTGACTAAAGGGCAGCCCTGTGCACCACCCAAATGAAGGCAGAGATCCTTACCGGTGGGGCCTGGCTCTTCCACACAGAGGAACTTCCTCCCCTTTGTGACTTGGTTCTCAGAATCAATGAATTAGACAGACCTGGAAACCCCCAGCCACCTAGGAGAGCCCACTCTGTCCCTCCAATTCCCCGACCCCTCCCCACACCTTCTGCAACAGGTGAGGGGACGCTGACCAGAGAAGGTGGGAGTTTGCCCTTCCTCCACTGGTTGTGGGATTCCACTGTGAACTGTGACTTCTCCCCACAACATTTTGCATCTGTTTTTTTTTTCCCCCTTCCAGTCTTGGAATGCTTCACTTACACATATGCCCAATAGATGGGACTGCCCTCTAGGGAGTTGAACAGGAGTGAAGGACTCCTTGCTCAGCCCATCCCCCTGAGATCCCATGGGAGAGCTAAGCAGGGAAGGGAATTGGCAGGGGTCAGGGGAGGGGCGAGTGCCATGCTGGGTGGGGGCCCGGGGGCAAGCAGATTAGCAGGTGAGAGGAAACATAAGCTTGTTGGAGAGAGCTCCTGTGTTTGCAAGGAGGGAGAGGGAGACAGCTCACAGATCTTCCCTGTTCCCTCAGATGCTCATTCCCACTCCCCACAAAAGGGTTGACCTATTTGGAATACCCTGGAGCTCCTTTTCCAGGAAACCACATCGTCCTTCTGCCAAGCTAACACTGCCAGGAATCCTGGGCTTGTAAGTTACAGCAAAGGTCTCTCTCAGGCCCTGATCAGTTTCTCAAGCCCTGGTGGACCTTTTTTTTTTTTTTTTGAGTCAGGGTCTCATTCTATCACCAAGGCTGGAATGCAGTGGCAAGATCACAGCTCACCACAACCTTTAATTCCTGGGTGTACACAGTCCTCCTATGTTAGCCTCCTGGGTAGCTGAGGCTACAGGTGCATGCCACCAGGCCTGGCTAATATTTTATTTTTATTTTTATAGAGACAAAGTCTCACTATGTTGCCCAGGCTGGTCTCTAACTCCTGGGCTCATGTGATCCTCCCACCTTGGCCTCCCAAAGTGCAGAGATAACAGGCATGAGCCATTTGCACCCAGCCCTCCTGAAGTATTAAAACAACAGCAGATCCTGGATCTTGATTCGGTAGGTCTGTGGAGAGGGTCAAGACATCTGTATTTGTAGTAAGCCTCCCTCCCCTGCCCTCAGGTGATTATGAAGATCAGCTGCATCTGGGACCGCCTGATCTAGCTCACCCCTCGGGACAGACCCTCTCGGTTGCTGGAGAGGCATGAGCTGGTGGGGAGGAGAGACTGGAGAGGGCCACCCTTTAGCTTTCCCCTCCCTGACTGCTTAAGGAACTGCTGTCTTTTTTTTCCCCTTTCGCCACAAGGACCCCTTTCCAACCTGAATGGTTGGAATAATTTCAGAATGGCTTTAAAGAAAAATATTTTTCTGGCTGACTGCAGGAGAAAAAAAAAACCTTCTCCCCAGGCTGGGAATTAGAACCTTCAAGGGTTGGAAACTGGGTCGCTTTCTTTCCAAAAGCCAAGTGGTTTGGATCAGTGAGACAAATTCAGAGCTGCTGAGAAGATACCATGCAGGTTGGAAAGCCTCTTTTTTCTTCCTCCTTCCCAATTAAGCTCGAAATAACAAAGAAATCCTCCAGCCCTCTCTTCCCTGCTGGGCCTAGCTAGGCTTAGGACACAGGAGTTTTCTTCTGGCTGTGCTGTCTCAGTGGGAAGACGCACTTTCTCTTTGCTCTTAGGACTGGGGAGGTGTGTGAGAGGGTGAGAGACAAGATGCAGAGTGTGTGTGTGTACGTGTGCAGGGGTCTAGCAACTATGTGATCTAGCTCTGCATGTCAGAGGCAGAGAGTGGAGGTGGATGGACAGGATATCTTCATTTTGTGTGTGGGTGGTGGTGGTGAAAGTGCAGCCTCTGTGTGATGTGTGTGTGCGTATGTGTGTGTGTGAAAGAGAGACTTCGACAATGTGTGACAATACACCAAAGGTGCAAAGAAATGGGTTCTAGAGTCCAGTTTCTATGGAAACCTGATCTGTAGAAGCACTGTGTGCAGCATGGCTCGCCGCACTACCGCAAACATCTGCACCAAGAAAGTTTAACTTTTGCAGCAAGGAGATAGGGGGATAGAGTGTGAAGGAAGAGGCTCCAGGAAAGATGTGAGGAAGGTTGAATTCAAGCTTGTCTGAGAGGAGAGAAGATGGGAAGAAGGAAGGAGAGAGAAGATAGAGACTAGATGGACAACCTAGGTTGGACAGAACAGGAGGACATTTGCTGGAGGAAGGATTCTTCCAAGGCTGCTGCCCATCCCGACTGGGCTTACCTGCACACACCTGCCTCTCCTCTCAGCTCTGGGCTTAGTCCTCCTGGTCCACCCCCTCCCTTCGGCGGAGCTGTGGAGCAGAGAGCCAGCTAGAAGTTCTGGTCTCCCAGTGGTGTGTGCGTGCTTGCGTTTGCCTGACTTTTCTTCCACCAGATCCTATTAGGGTGGGGAGGTTAGGGTAGAGGGAGGGAGGGGCAGATCCTAGGGAGGGAGGAGAAGAGAGGAGGGAAGAGAAGGAGGGAGGGAGAAGAGGAGAGAGGGAGGGAGCTTGGGAAAGGAGGAATGACAACAATAAAGTCTTTATTTGGCAGCCAAGACTCCCAAAGACTTCATCCACACACCATGCCCACTAACAGACTCATTTTTAATAACATTTCCTTCTGCTGCTGCCACTTCTGGAGAGGGATTGTTTGACCCTTGTTTGGAAAACAAGCCAAATTAGCAGAGGAAAAAAGGCATGAAAAGCAGCCTCTGTGCGGCCAGGGCTGGAGGGCTGGGTCCAGCACTAGCCTGTTAATTCTTCTTAACAATTGCCTTGCTTCTGATGCCCATTACTCCCATGGTGTGAAATTCCCAAACCAGTGAGGGGCTTGGGATGCTTCCTCTGAGCCAGGACAATCCTCCCACAGTAATCTCCAGGAGGTTGTTAAGGGAGTGGTGTGTCACCATGTAGTGGGCTGGCAAGGGAGGTCACTTTGGTTTGGCTGCCAGAGGGTTGTTCTGAGGACCAGAGAGGGAGAAGCCTGGCGTGAGTTGCACAGCAAAGTTAAGACAGAATTAAGATTTAATATAAGATCTAAGCTGGGCTCGGTGGCTCAGCCTGTAATCCCACGCCTTTGGGAGGCTGAGGTGAGTGGATTGCCTGAG
>NW_007231828.1:18266-24082 GCF_000164805.1 Carlito syrichta | reverse complement strand
CACATTCATCTATTGCTCAACCATCCATTCACCCAGCCTTCCAACACTCATCCATTTACTCAGCCATCCATTTATTCCATCATCTATTCACCCACCCATTCATCTGCCCGTTATCCATTCATCCACCTATCCACACATTCATGCATCTATCATCCACCCACCCACCCATCCATCCAACCACCTGTCCAGCCAGCATCCTAGGCACTTTAATAGGTGCTGGAGAGGCCAGGCTCGATGGCTCAGCCTGTCATCCCAGCACTTTGAGAAGCCAAGGAGAGTGGATTGCCTGAGCCTGCAGGTTCGAGACCAGCCCCAACACCTTGGCGAGACCTCGTCTGTACAATAAATAAAAAATTAACCAAGTGTAGTCGCATACACCTGTAGTTCCAGCTATTTGTAAGGTTGAGGTGGAAGGATCACCTGATTCCAGCAGGTCAGTGCTGGGATGGCCGTGAGTGTGCCACTGCACCCCAGCATGTGCAGCAGAGTGAAGACTCCGACTCAGAAAAAAAAGGCGCTGGAGAGTTAGCACACGAATCAGACACAACTTCTGCTCTCAAAGAGCTCATAGTCTATTCATGGATGAGTCTGTGTGCGAGGAGGAAAAGCAAAGGAAAGAGAGTCAGAGAAGGCATTGCACCAGAAGGTTTTGGAGTCAAGTGAAGGGTGGAAAAGGAAAGTCACTTTGCAGTTCAGCAAGAAGCATCACGGCAAGACTCACATCTGAGGATGGTGTGGGGAAGTCTGGGTTTGAGGAGAGTGATGAGAGACTGGATGGTTGCTGTTATAGCAGCCTCCATGAGGGGTGACGTGGCCTGGGGAGCAAAGAAAACAGATAGGGGAGGGCAAGATGCTCTGCTCATGCACTTTCAGGCTGGGGTCTGACACGTTTGGAGTTCAGGATGGGTTGGATATTTCAAAGTTGGAAGCAGGGATCAGGCTGAGGCTCTGGGCAGCTGGGGAGCTCTGGTGACTGAAACATCCTCATTACCTGATAAATGGTGTTCCCTCGTGCCCAATACCTCGTGCTCCTCAGTGCCTTCTCCTCTGCCATCTGTGCTTCTCACCACCCATTCTCCCATTTCCTAGAATGATAAGAGACAACAGCCAAGGGTCAAGGAGAACAAGTGAGTTCCTCCTTGTAAATCACCGAGGAGCACAGATCATTCTTTGCAGTTTCTCCCTGACTGACAGCCAATTATCTGGATAATGCATTTACTTATTGCCACACCACCATCTTTCATTGAAATATATGTGCAAACCAAAGTGCCAGCAATTTGCTTGCAGATATCAAAGATAGGAAAATAAAATGAAATTGGGTGCATTAGATTATTTGGTATTGAATTCAATGTTTGCAATTCCCCATTTTCCCCCATCACTTGCCTTTCCTACAAATCAATTTACACAACTTTTGCTGGAAATATTACTTAGCATCAAAGTCTGTGGGCAAAGCTCAGTCACAGGGATCATTCTCCCACTAAAAGGCCCCGAGAGCTTGAGTAGGTGCTTCTGGGCTCATGCCAGGGCCATTGTGCTAGATGGACCTCCTGCCTCCACTCCTTAGGCCCCAAGACACATGCATGTGTTCACACACATGTGCGCACACATGCACATACACACATACATGCACAAAGATTCAAAGTCACTGCATTGGGTGATATGTAACTGGGGGAATTGAGACCATGCATCATGGATATCTAGAGTAGACCAGACCTGCCCCTAGAAGCTACCTGGGCTAGCAGACATCGTCACATGGGACTCAGAGGCTCTTTCTGAGGAGAGATGCCAACACGGTGCCCACCTCTGGGTGTGTGGGGATTAGTGCTTCAGCGTTCAGTGCATGGCTCTCCCATGCCCACCCCTCCTGGTAGAGGCATGAGTGGACCTACTGAGAGGATGCAGGCAGTGTGTCTGGAACAGTGGTCACCATCCAGCCGCCTGTGTGGGCGGCCTGCAGCTCATCTGGCTGGCTCCTCTCCTCACTCTGTGGGCCCCTGTGCTCACTCCCCTTCGTGTCCTCGCCTCTCCTTGGTGATTTCTCCTCCACCCCAGGCTTGATCCAGATGCAATGTCACATGAGCCCTATTAATTTTTAATGAATTACTTTTAAAGGGGGGTGCCTGGCAGGGTTGGACAGCATAAGGATCGGGGCATGGGATGTTGAGGCTCTAACTGGTTTCTTTCCATCTAACTTCTTCCTCTCTGGGTCTCATGTTCACATCTGTTAAATGGGGTAACGTTCTCTTTACCACACGTTAGAATCACATGAGGGAGTGTTACCAAACATGGACTCAGGGGTTCCCTGGGCTCAGCCCAGTCAACTAGCTGTGTGGTTCTGGGCCTGTAGCTCAGATCTCTGAACTTGGGGTTCCTCACCTGCAGTCCTCATTTTAAAGGACTGCTCTCTGAGGGGAGGCAGCAGGGGTAACTATGACCCCATAGCCTCAGGCTTCCCTCAAGGCCGACTGTATGCCGAGGCCTCAGGAAGTGGCGGTGATCACTACGCACTTTTAAGGAGATGTTAAAACACATGGAAGTTGGATTATAAATAAAATGTGATTACTCTGTGAAAAATTCAGAAAAGCTGAGATCCTGAGGGAAAAGGGTTTTTTTTATGCGGAATCTCATATCTTGCTCTTGGGGAAAAATGGGCAAATAAGCTACACAAGGGAGACCAGAGAGGGTCTCAGGAAGGCCCCTGTGTTGCGTATGGCCTGCAGCCTCCTCTCAGGGCTGCCTGTGGTCTTCAAGCTTGCATCACCCCTGCCGGGGCTGGCTTGGCCGAGCTCAGCAGTTCAGGGCCGCAGTGGGCCGTGGTGTGCAGAGGCCAGAGGTCCCTCTTGCCTGCCCACGGGTCTCGGCTCTGTGGGCAGCTCCCCTCCCATGAGCTCCTCCCTTCGGCTGGCCACTAGCCTCCTCCCTGCTGTTCCTTCCCCCACCCCCAGCCCTCCCTGCTGCCTGCACAGCACCCGCAGGAAGTCTGTCTGACGAGGGCACTGGGCTGCCTGCTGGGGTGGCTAAAACCACCCTGTCAGCATTACCTCCGTGTCTCATAAATTCAGAAAAACTCCCTGCAGACAAAAGCTGGGCCCTGAGACTCTGTGTGGAGCAGCATTTCTGCTTAAAGTTAGAGTGGAAGTCAGTTTCCAGACCATTCTCCAGGCTTCTTTTGAAATGTCTGTAACACCTATATGCCTGGATAACCTATAATAACCTAAAAGCTTGTTTAACATAAGTATTCCATTCCGTTAAAATCTTTCATTTTGGTTGCCTACCTGCTGCCCAAATGCAGCTTTCCTCCCTGCTGTATGTAACTAGACTACAAGCAACCAGACCACATGTAACCAGAACTGCACTTAGCCCCTGAGCTGCAACTTCTTGAAAATCCCCTACCCCTCACATCCTGTTAAGCAAACAGCAAGTTGGCCAATGGCCAAACTAATCAAACAGGTAGCTGCAAATTGCTCCGACCCCAACCCTGACCCCCCCAAAATGTAAACTATAATGCAAAGCTGTGATTTTGCCTATAAAAGTCCCCTGCTTGCTTTGCTTGAGCCAGGAGATTTCAGAGGCATTGGCTCTCTCTCAGCCGCTGCCATTAAGGGACCCAAAATCTGATTCTCTGCACATTGGCAACATCTGTCTTGCACTCCGGCTATAACATTTGGAAGACCCAGCAAGATTTCGCCAAGCTCAGGAAGCGACCTTGCTCTGGCTCTCCCCAGCTTGTGGAGAAGTTATAGGGGAGGCACCCCATGAACCGTTTCAGGGCCCCTTGACCTCCCATCTCTCTTGGTGAGAGTTGGCACGACCGCTGGCTTCCCTTTGCCTCAAAAGAAACTGAATCCGTCTGCACTCTTCTGGGAGGTATCTGTTCATTCTGCATGTGGCCACAACTCTGTTGAGGAGGTGAGAGGCTGATGAGGTTGCTCCTTAGACTATTCATTAGGACAAGACATTGGCTGAACAGAGTTTTGGTTGAGTATCTGGTTTCTGTTTGGGTACCCACTTTGAATTCTGATTGCTTATGGCAGTTCCAGATCCTTGTCAGTCTTGGCCCTTTCCTTCCTTTGCATTCAAGCCTCTTTGCTACAGGGCTTGCTTCTGCTGCACCTTTGAACTGGTCATCAGGTCAGGAATTTTTTCTGGTTTTTGCTTATCACTTTGTGATTGGAGGTCTGATCCTCATCAGGTGCCTCCTATATTTTATGGGTTTTGACAACATGGGGCAATGGGCTTTAAAGTCTGCCCGTCCCCTGGGCTGTATAATAAGGAACTTCTCTGTTGGGTTCACAGAAGACTACGGGATCTGTCTCTCAAAAGGTGGATTCCGGATCCTCTGTGAAATTGATTGGCCTACGTTTAATGTTGGATAACCCTCTACAGGGTCTCTGGCATTAAAAACTCATTTAAAACTGCACAGCTTCTATTGAACTGCCTCTTGGTACAAAAGTTTAGCCATGCAAGCTGTTTCCAGTTTTGTCAGAAATATAATTTGAATTTAGATATCTTAAAATAATAATAAATGTATTGCTTTTTCATGGCTAGAATTTAAAGGTAAAGGTTAGTAAATCTAAATTTGTTTAATTATGTTTACATATATGTGCATGTTATATGTTTTATCCAGCATGCTACCAAATTGACTTTTAAATAAATAAGTACTCATAAAATGCTTTCCAAGATCATATAACTTTAATAATTTTTGGTAAATGAAGATAACTTTAAAATTAATAATAGTATTTTAAAATCTTTAAAATTCTACTTGGAAGGCTGAGGCGGAAGGATCACCGGAGCCCAGCAGGTCAAGGCTGCAGTGGACAGGAGCGGCCACTGCACTCCAGTCTGGACGACGGAGTGAGACTCCAACTCAAAAAAAAAAAATCTTTAAAATTTTCAGCATATATTTCATCTGGGTCTACTAATTGAGATTTCAAAATATCAGGACTTAACATAAACGTTATAAAATTATAAGCCTAGTCAAGACCAGAAAAATCTTTATTTATATAAATGCTTTGTTACAAGAATGACTAATTTGAAATTATTGGTTCCAAACAGCTAAATCTTCTAAATTATCAATAAAATGCTATGCATTTAACTTTAAGGTTAAATCATCTGTTGTGCCTGTCATAATAAAATTTAAAAACTGGCCATTTCCACCTGGATAAATCATTTTTTAGGTAACTTCTCCTGTGTTTTCCAAAGCTAGATACATTGTCAGATCTTTTGGCATGAGGAGAAAAGAAAAAAATGCTGTCTACTGCACATCCATGTGGTCTGTTCACTCAAAAGGGTTTTGTATCAAATGGTCACAAACAGAGACAGTAAATAAAAGTTTCATATGTATAACCTATTAAAAAATTTTAAGGGTTTTTTTAACCAAATCAAATCAGTGCCAACATGGAAGGCAGCAGAACCGAAGGGCCAAAGGAACACCCCAACTGGCAGTCACAGTCAGCAGCCCAAACTCCAAGCACCCATGAAACACCTGGTAACACCAAACCTGCTAAGGGTTGGAGTCCATTGATTATGGTTCCAATCTGTGGGGGCACTGGAAGCATAGTTGCCCTAAAAAGGCCTAAACCTCCTGGACCTTGTCCACCATGCAGGCCAAATAGCCATTGGGAAACAGGTGCACTCTCTTCTGAAGAGAGGGGAGAACACTTGGCTCACAAATGGCAGCCACATATGGAGGCCTAAAGACTCACCATCACACCAACAACGTCAGATGTCAACCCACGACATGTACACAAACACTCAGCCTTCGGGCTTGAGGGTCAGCAGGAGCTGGTGACAGGCACCCAGCCCCTAGTCCCCCC